>NC_057798.1:363768083-364068083 GCF_018294505.1 Triticum aestivum | reverse complement strand
CTCGGAAGCTTGAACACCGATGGTGTAGATGCTCAGAAACTCTGTTGAGTTCAATCTCTCATTGTACTTCTCTAGTATCTCTGGCTTGAACATGCGGGAAGATGGCCAACGGACTTGTCGCAGCTCATGAGTGAAGGCGGGGCACCCAACCTCGAAAGGCAGGTACCCGCTCTCACCGGGCGCGGGTTCATCAATGTAGGGGCCATCGTGCCTATCAGACCGGCGGCAGATTTCGCGGCATCGCTCGATGGTGACGCGTGTGTCTTACCTCCGCCTATGTTCTAGGGCTCGCCAATGGTCTCGACGCGCTCGAGGGTCGGATGAAGCCATCAATACGTCGTCGGGTTCCTGATCGCGTGTCTCTAGCTGTGGACTCTGTGTTGGTTGTCACAGAAGGGACTGCACCGTGGGGTGCCCCCTTCGGTAGGGCTAGTAGCTCGGGCCGTTGTTGCCGCTTTTGGACGCTGTGGAGGGCCTACTCATTGTGGTCCTCCCGCCTCGACGAAATCAATCAAACTCTGAATGGTATCTCTCCATTCACCCATTCGATCGGCCGCCGGTGGGAATCTCAACAGGAGTTCGGCCCGCGCCATAGCATCTGAGGCAGTGCCTGACGTGGACAACGACGCAGATTGTGATGTTGCTCGGCTTCTGACGGTGCCAGTAGTGATGGCACCATGCTCTCGCCACCATGAGCCAGTTGCCAATGCGGCATGGCGACGAGGACGATGTGTGCGGGGATTGGTGACCCCGTCCGGTGCATTATCTTGGCAAGCTTGTTTTGGGGGTGGCGCGTGCCCTATGGCCGCGCCCGCAGCGGGGGCTGTCAGAGCGTCACGGCTCCCCCAGAGCGACCGCCATCGTTGTGGCTGCGCCCCTTAGCGGGGCAGAGAGGCGGAGATGGAACGATTTCTCCACCCATACCTTGTGGAGTGTGGCCGCCAGGGTGCAGCTGATGTTGTCCTCCTTCGATGCCTCCCGCTCCCGTTTCAGCTGCAGGAGGAACGGTGGCAGCACTGCCTGCCGGCCACGTCCCCTGCGACATCCATGTTCCCATGTGCCCCCGTCGCCCCCACGGTGTTGGTGTTTGCATGCGAAGGGGCCTTCGAGGTGGACGGATGAGCTATGGTGATAGGCTTTTTCTTGGGCACCATGGATGACTGAGCCGTCGATAAAGAAAATGATGATGAAGATGACACGCTGCGTACACTCTCGGGTTCACACAAGTGCTTCCCCCTACCTGGCGCACCAAAGATGTTGTGGGAAACCACGGCAACCTATGGGACCATCGGCCCCTTGTGGTTTGGCATGGGGGAAGAGCACATTGCACAAAGAAAAGAGGGTGCAGGGGCAGCACAATAGCAATCACACGGGCAATTTTACCTAGGTTCGGGCCGCCGCAAGGCGTAAAACCCTACTCCTGCTTTGGTGGACTGATGAGAGGACTGTGGTGGAGGTGCAGCGCTCTAGCCCCGCAGGGTTTCCTCGGGGCGAGAGCAGCTACGCGCGTATGTGTGTACAACGGTCCGAATCCTTTCTAAGGTTGCCACGACCCTCCTTTTATAGATCAAGGGGTCACCACAATGGCAAATCAGTCATTGCATACTGATTAGATAGCAAACAGTTCTATCATACCTAACTCTGCAGACATGACAGAGCGCATTAAATGCGCCACTTAGTGTCACATCGTAGCGCAGCCCGACAAGCCTTGCCGGGCCGTTCGGCCACCTTTTGGCCTGTCTACGTGACACGTCTCTAGATGGGTGTCATTTGGAGGTGATTTCCTTCAGAAGTGGCTGCCATGTGTCAAATGAGAGCCACTTAGTCACTTGGGGGCTCAACACCGCACCGGTCGATGACTTGCGTTGCTAGGAGGTGGAGCGGTGGAGCCTTGGCGGGGTAGTTCGCCCTCAGCGTCCCCGGTAAGCTTGCCGGGGCAGTCTTGAGACTTGTCTTTGGGGCAACCTCAACCCCGCCAGGCTCCCTTGTCCGGCAAGGGAGGTTTTTCCTTAGTGGTATCTTGCTCCTTCAGTTTGACTTGGTCTTCTTGATCCGCTCTTAGATTTCTCAAAGAGCTATCTTTCTGCTTGGTCTCGTCTTGGATGTTGTAACCTTGCTCTTGTGCCTGTGTACAGTCAGGGCAACACACCTGTGGTTTGTTACATTGACATGCTCGACGAAGGTTATATACACGAATCTCTTAGTCCTTGTGTTGTTCCTATTATACTAGTGCCAAAAAAGGATGGTACATCGCGTATGTGTGTTGATTGTAGAGGCATTAGTAATATTACTATTCGGTATCGTCATCCTATTCATAAGCTAGATGATATGTTTGATAAATTGAGTGGCTCTACAATATTCTACAAAGTTGATTTGCGTAGTGGATACCATCAAATTCGTATGAAATTGGGAGATGAATGAAAAATATATTTAAAACTAACTTTGGATTATATGAGTGGTTAGTCATGCCTTTTGGTCAACTAATACACCTAGTACTTTCACGAGATTAATGAATGAAGTTTTACGTGCTTTCATTGGATGATTTGTGGTAGTCTATTTTGATGATATACTGATTTATAGCAGAAATGTGGAGAACATTTGGAAGATTTACGTGATGTTTTTATTGCTCTATGTGATGCACATTTGTTTGGTAACCTTGGGAAGTGCGCCGTTTGCACTGACCGAGTAGCTTTTCTTCGCTATGTTGTTACTCCACAGGGAATTGAAGTTGATAAAGCCAAGATTGAAGCTATTTAGAGTTCGCCGCAGCCCAAAACGGTCACACAAGTGAGGAGCTTTCTTGGACTCGCTGGTTTCTATAGGCGTTTTGTGAGAGATTTTAGCACCATTGTTGCACCTCTCAATGAGCTTACGAAGAAGAATGTGCATTTTGTTTGGGGTACCGCACAGGAAGAAGCCTTCACGGCATTGAAAGATAAGTTGACACATGCTCCTTTACTCCAACTTCCTAATTTTAATAAGACTTTTGAGATTGATTGTGATGCTACTGGAATTGGATTAAGCGGTGTGTTAATACAAGATAGTAAATCTGTTGCATACTTTTCTGAAAAATTGAGTGGGCCTAGTCTGAACTATTCTACTTATGATAAAGAATTATATGCTCTTGTTCGGACTTTAGAAACATGGCAACATTATTTATGGCCCAAAGATTTTGTTATACATTCTGGTCATGAATCTTTGAAACATGTTAAAAGTCAAGCAAAACTAAATCGTAGATATGCTAAATGGGTTGAATTCATTGAGACATTCCCTTATGTCAAAAAACACGAGAAGTGTAAAGAAAATGTTAATGCTGATGCTTGCCACTCGCTCAGTCCCTCTGGTCCACTCGCTTGGTCAACGCGCTTGGTAAACACATTATCCACTTGGTAAAAACGAAAACACGTTGTCTTGTGGTACACCCGCTCAGTCCCTGTGCTCCACTCGCTTGGTTAACGCGCTTAAAAAATTAATATATACGAAAAAAAGACAACAAAAACACATGAGGTTCACTGATAGAGGCAAAGGTGTCCCGTCTTTCGATGAGATGATGGATGTCGCTTTGGTGGCAGTCGACTTTGACGATCCGACTACGAACGTGCGAGGACGTCGCGCCTTAGCAATCGCTAAACCAACTCCGAGAGGTTATTGACCACGCCGGAGCACGATCAACCTGACCACGAGGGTCTGTTTCCTGCGAGCAAACGAAGAACAAGCAAGAAACTGAGATTGCAATCTGGATATTGCGAATATAAGATGAAAGCGTTATTGATCAAGGTGGGGTTCTGTGACGCCTTTGTCTGGTCGTTGAACACAAACGAAGTACGCGAAGTTGCAGCTATGGCGAACTTTTAATCTAAACAAAACCCAAAGTCTAAACGATGCCCTAAGGGCTGTATATATGGAGGAAGAGGGGGGAATTTCGTGGCCCTTGGTGGAGGGGTCCGAAATCAACCCTCTCTCTTGTTTCCCCACACATACGAACTCTAAAAATAGCCTATACTTATGTATTTCGAAATTACATGGGCCTGGCCCAATAATAAGGTGACGCAGCACCTATAATAACCTCGGGACGAAATTTATGAAGTGGCATCTTGTATATTTCGTCCACGGCTTCATGCGCCCATTATGGTGGCTTCAAAGTCCTGAAATCATCACTTGTAACTCCGTTCTTGTTCCCCTTGTGCATGCCATCATCTCCATGCTTGTTCTTGCTCCAATGTTCATCCTTCTCCAAGCTAGGCCCTTTATTTGTAAGCAAAACAAATGTATCCAATTTAGGCAGCATCATATTCTCATGAACATTAGAATCATTACCAAGAAACGAAAGTACCTGGTAATTTAGTTGGCATGCGCGAGCTCTAGTAATTGGTCCAGTATGTATAGCAGCAGGGCCTGTGGGTGTAACAATTGTATTGATGTCCTCATCATCCTCCCCTTCTTGAAATGAAGTCGTCCTCGACGGAAGTTCATCTTCCTCACCCAAATAAGGCTTCAAATCTGCAATGTTAAAAGTGGGACTAACCCCAAAATATGCAGGCAGCTCAAGTTTATATGCATTATCATTTATTTTCTCTAACACCTTAAAGGGACCATCAGCCCGTGGCATGAGCTTTGATTTGCGCAAATCAGGAAATCGATCCTTACGCAAATGTAACCAAACAAGATCTCCAGGTGCAAACACAACATGTTTTCTACCCTTATCTCCAGCAAGTTTATATTTGGCATTCATATGCTCAATGTTTTCCTTAGTTAACTCATGCATTTTTAAAATCAATTCAGCATGTTGTTTAGCATCAAAATTAACCTTCTCCGAAGATGGAAGAGGCAACAAATCAATAGGTGCACGAGGTAGGAAACCATACACAACTTCAAAAGGGCACATCTTAGTAGTAGAATGCAATGAACGATTATAAGCAAATTCAATATGAGGCAAGCATTCCTCCCACATTTTCTTATTACTCTTCAAAACAGCCCTAAGCATAGTAGACAATGTTCTATTGACTACTTCAGTTTGGCCATCAGTTTGGGGGTGACAAGTAGTACTAAAAAGCAGTTTAGTCCCCAACTTAGCCCATAAACATCTCCAAAAGTGGCTAAGAAATTTAGTATCACGATCTGAAACAATAGTATTTGGCACACCATGCAAGCGAATAATTTCACGAAAGAACAAATCAGCAACATTAACAGCATCATCGCTTTTATGACATGGTATAAAGTGTGCCATTTTCGAGAATCTATCCACGACAACAAATATGCTATCCCTCCCCTTCTTTGTTCGAGGTAAACCTAAAACAAAGTCCATATATATATCCTCCCAAGGAACACTAGGTACAGGCAAAGGCATATATAAACCATGAGGATTGAGTCGTGACTTAGCTTTTTGACAGGTAGTGCAGCGAGCAATAAAACGCTCAACATCCCGTCTCATCTTTGGCCAAAAGAAATGTGTAGCAAGTACGTCCTCCGTCTTCTTCACGCCAAAGTGTCCCATTAATCCTCCTCCATGCGCCTCCTGCAACAACAAAAGACGAACGGAGCTAGCTGGAATGCATAGCTTGTTAGCACGAAACACAAATCCATCGTTAACGATAAACTTGTTCCACATTCTTCCTTCTTTGCAATTCTGCATTACATCTTTAAAATCAGCATCATGCACATATTGATCTTTGATGGTCTCCAAACCAAATATTTTGAAGTCAAGTTGTGAAAGCATAGTATCGCGACGAGACAATGCATCAGCAATAACATTTTCTTTTCCCTTCTTGTGTTTAATGACATAAGGGAAAGTCTCAATGAATTCAACCCATTTAGCATGTCTACGATTCAGTTTAGCTTGACTTTTAATATGTTTCAAAGATTCATGATCAGAATGTATAACAAATTCTTTGGGCCATAAATAATGTTGCCATGTTTCTAAAGTCCGAACAAGAGCATATAATTCTTTATCATAAGTAGAATAATTCAGACTAGGCCCACTCAATTTTCCAGAAAAGTATGCAACAGGTTTGCCATCTGATGGAGGCGAGGGTCCCGATCTTTCGATGAGATGATAACTATCGATTTGGTGGAGACGACTTTGACGATCCGACTACAAACGTGCACGACGTTGCGCCTTAGCAATCGCTAAACCAATCTCCTGAGGTTACTGACGATGCCGGAAGCACGGTCAGCCTGACCACAAAGGTCTATTCGTGCAAGCAATCGAAGAACGAGCAAGAATATGATAAAGCAATCTGAATATTGCAAATATATATGAGGTATTGATAATGGTGGGGATCCGGAAGCGGTCTTGGTCTGGTCGTTGGACACAAACGAAGTACACGAAGTTGCAATGGCTAACTTTTAACTAAACAAATCCCAAGGAAAAGCTACTAGATGGATCTACTTATATAGGAGCAAGGGGTGGAGGCCAAGGAGGTGGGAGGACGTCCCAAGGCAGCCTAAAACTAAATCTAGGTCGTACAAGGCCAATGGGCCCAAGTGGAGGTGATGTAACACCTTTGGACTTGTAGTTTGACTCGGATTCTGCTGCAGCATCAGATTGTTTCGTCCACAACTCAACGCTCCGGACGAATTTGAAGGTGATTCCAATTGGGTTGGAAAGTGCACGAAATCTAGTTTCCAACAAAAAAAGAATCACCCAATTCGGAGTCCGTATGAAAAACTTGTGTGTGTTTTGAGTCAGGTGTGTCTGTGCAGTCCGAATCTGAATCCAGAACGTGAGAGACTTTGACTCTATCTTCTCTTGGGCCAAAAGTGACGTGAGAGAACTTTTTGGACAACAAATAAACATCTCTTTCTTCCTTATCTTCATATGTGGATTGTACAAATGTCCCATACACCTGCAATTAGACAAAACACAAAAGTGTGTGAAGTATTTTTGTTCTGGATAACATAAATAGATTATTGAATAGTTTGCACTAGAAATCACCTAACAAATATGCATATATGCAATATTTTTGGTCATATCCAAGGTAGTCATGTCCTCATCATCCTCCCCTTCTTGAAAATAAAGCCGTCCTCGGCGTTGCTTAATCTGAAATGTGGCTAACAAAAGAGACAAGGTGTACATGTTGTATATGTATATGTCATCCATTTTTACTTCCCTTGATTTTTGCATATATGACACATGAATAGATGAGTAACTTGCATTGTTCATAAAATCTAAAGCCAAAAAATTAGCACAAGAAGTAGAAGGCATGAAAATATTGCAACTCAGTTTGCACATATAAGTGAAGCTCTTATTCATTTCAAAAGATTGACAATGTTCATCATTAAACCATCCCAACATTGGTGAATAAACCTTACTTGCATCAAATTTACATGCTACAACATGCTTAAATACGCAAACATGCAATAAGTCATTCAACACAGAATCATCACCAAGATTAGAGGTCATATCAAAATGATTAAACATTGGTTCTTTTGCATCAATAGTTAATTCAATGGGTGCACTCAAAATTGTTGGTATTTCAGTTGTTTGATCACATGGCAAAGTCAAATTATCAACGTAGTCCTCTAAAATAGGTGGTGTGATCAAAGTAGTGGGTAGCTCATCAGATGGTGCATTCAAATTGACAAGGCATTCATCATTCTCATGTAGAGATGGAAGATCAGTACCTTTGCCATTACCTCTTATGATCAACTCAGATGATGTAGCCACTCTCGGGGGCGATGTGTCACATGGTGGAGGTGATGTGGTCCTGACAACAACGGATGTGGTTGTCATAGTATGCTTAGTAGTTGAAGGAACAATCATATCAACTCTTGGAATGTGCACCATGCCCTTGTTCTCCTCGTGGCCAACACGTCGTTTTATTTCCTGTTCAGCTTTGCAAGCAAGATGAAACAAATGGTCCATAGGATAACACTCTTCATGAATTAGTATCTCTTGAATATCACGGTTTAATCCCCCCCCAAATCTATCCATAAAATCATCTTCACTTTCTTCTAAAGAGGAATGCAACAAGGTAGTTTGTAAATCATCATAATATTTTGTTACAGTTTCACTACCTTGTTTTAAGTGTTGCAACTTCTTAATCATGTCACGAGTATAATAAGCAGGGACGAAAGTATGTCGCATGGCAAGTTTCAAATCATCCCAAGTAGTAGGTATATAATCAGGGTGTAACCGACAATATTCACTCCACCAAACCAAAGCATAACCAGTGAAAGAACCAACCGCAACCTTAACCTTTTTATGTTCATTGAAATTATGGGAAGCAAATATATTTTTTATGTCGAACTCCCATTCAATATATAAAGCAGGTTTAAAACGGCCATTAAATGGTGGTATAGATACATTAACCTGATCATGTGCATTTGGATGTTTGTGCACCTCTCGTGACGGTTGTGGTATTTGCAAAGGTGGTGGCACGTCTCCCGCGATCGACAAAGCCCATGAATTGACTCTGGATCCTGTCATGATTAGTAGAACAAGAAACAAAACCCAAAAATAATGTTCTTATAACTACTAGGATGTGGTGGTAAAACGCTCACAGTAAAGCAAATATCAATGTCTTACAAGTTCTTACCATGCAGCAGGCGGTGATCGGCAACCAGCGGTGTCAGTAACTCCGAATATTGAGTAAAGCGATTGCCAGGGGAGCGTACGTATACACGGTGTAGAAATATGTGGAGCTGGGTTGGCTATATATGGTAGCAAAAGATTAGCAATAATCAATTCAAAGATGCAACGCTCAACGACGGTACTGTGCTGGTCCTAGGCTATACCGGACTAGAGACGCGAGCCTAGAACACTAATAAGGTCACGGCGTAGCACAACTAGCATCAATGAAGGATACTAAGTAGCTTTTGACAGCAAGATATAAGTGAAGATCACAACGGCAGTGAAGATAATGATGAAAAACAACTGCCAAGCAGGATATACAACAACTCTCTCTCCAACTTTCCTCTTGAAAAGTTTGAGACAATTTTCTGATAAATTCTTTCAAAGAATGCTACTAACTCAAGCTTTCCAATGCAAAAAGAATCACTCAATTCCGAGTTGATATGAGGAGTCAAAGAATTCTAAAACTGGCCTAAAAAATTGGAACAAGCTGTGTTCACGAACTTCGGAGGGCAAAAAGACCTATTTAGAAGCCGATTTTGAGGTGTCAAATATTGAACTAGCTTCTGCAACTATTTAGATGCGGCTCGTCGCTATCTTCAATATGAGTACTCACGGAGCCAAAACGGACTTTGTATGAGGAAGATACACCTGTTTTACTGAACAGTGCGCAAAACAGATTCCAATCCGAATTCAGGTACGAGATTGATTCTAGATAGATCCAATTTTTTTCTTCTCTCTTTTTTTCTCACGCTTTTTTTCTTTTTCTTCTCTCTCTTTTTCTTTTTTTTCTTTCCTTTTTTCTCTTTTTTTTCTCTATCTTTTTTTTTCTTTCCAAGACAAACTAGATAAGATGCAGATTGGATCAGACGAAGATGTGAATGACCTCAACTATGATTATGACAATGAACAGTGCGTAGCACGTGGTGGAAATTAATAGATGGGATGGTGGACAGCGGAAGGGATAATGATGCAGCGGTGGCGTGACTAATGTGAACAGAACTCGAAACTCTAAACGAACTAGACACTAAGACCAGCAACTCGACACGACGATGCAACCGATAATTCAACTATGCAAGCAATGAAAAGAAAATTGCAAAGGCTCAGACTGGCTTGGACCAAGGATGAATAGATCTAACTTTTGTTTTGTGGCTTTTTCTTGGACAATAGGTAAGAAAATAAATCTAATCTAGGAAAAACTGGAAATTCTCACCGAGCAACCTGAAAACTGGTACCACTTGATAGAAGCGAGGGTCCCGATCTTTCGATGAGATGATAACTATCGATTTGGTGGAGACGACTTTGACGATCCGACTACAAACGTGCACGACGTTGCGCCTTAGCAATCGCTAAACCAATCTCCTGAGGTTACTGACGATGCCGGAAGCACGGTCAACCTGACCACAAAGGTCTATTCGTGCAAGCAATCGAAGAACGAGCAAGAATATGATAAAGCAATCTGAATATTGCAAATATATATGAGGTATTGATAATGGTGGGGATCCGGAAGCGGTCTTGGTCTGGTCGTTGGACACAAACGAAGTACACGAAGTTGCAATGGCTAACTTTTAACTAAACAAATCCCAAGGAAAAGCTACTAGATGGATCTACTTATATAGGAGCAAGGGGTGGAGGCCAAGGAGGTGGGAGGACGTCCCAAGGCAGCCTAAAACTAAATCTAGGTCGTACAAGGCCAATGGGCCCAAGTGGAGGTGATGTAACACCTTTGGACTTGTAGTTTGACTCGGATTCTGCTGCAGCATCCGATTGTTTCGTCCACAACTCAACGCTCCGGACGAATTTGAAGGTGATTTCAATTGGGTTGGAAAGTGCACGAAATCTAGTTTCCAACAAAAAAAGAATCACCCAATTCGGAGTCCGTATGAAAAACGTGTGTGCGTTTTGAGTCAGGTGTGTCTGTGCAGTCCGAATCTGAATCCAGAACGTGAGAGACTTGGACTCTATCTTCTCTTGGGCCAAAAGTGACGTGAGAGAACTTTTTGGACAGCAAATAAACATCTCTTTATTCCTTATCTTCATATGTGGATTGTACAAATGTCCCATACACCTGCAATTAGACAAAACACAAAAGTGTGTGAAGTATTTTTGTTCTGGATAACATAAATAGATTATTGAATAGTTTGCACTAGAAATCACCTAACAAATATGCATATATGCAATATTTTTGGTTATATCCAAGGTAGTCATGTCCTCATCACCATCTTGTAATAACACACCTCCTAATCCAATTCCACTAGCATCACATTCAATCTCAAAAGTCTTATTAAAATCAGGAAGTTGGAGTAAAGGAGCATGTGTCAACTTATCTTTCAATACCGAGAAGGCTTCTTCCTGTGCGGTACCCCAAAGAAAAGGCACATCTTTCTTTGTAAGCTCATTGAGAGGTGCAGCAATGGTGCTGAAATCTCTCACAAAACGCCTATAGAATCCAGCGAGGCCAAGAAAACTCCTCACGTGTGTGACCGTTTTGGGCTGCGGCCAACTCTCAATAGCTTCAATCTTGGCTTTATCAACTTTAATTCCGTGTGGAGTAACAACATAGCCAAGAAAAGATACTCGGTCGGTGCAAAAGGTGCACTTCCCAAGGTTACCAAACAAACGTGCATCACGTAAAGCAATAAAAACAGCACGTAAATGTTCCAAATGTTCTTCCAAAGATCTGCTATAAATCAATATGTCATCAAAGTAAGCACGTAAAACTTCGTTCATTAATCTCATGAAAGTACTAGGTGCGTTAGTTAACCCAAAAGGCATGACTAACCACTCATATAATCCAAACTTAGTTTTAAATGTTGTTTTCCATTCATCTCCCAATTTCATACGAATTTGATGGTAGCCACTACGCAAATCAACTTTGGAGAATATTGTAGAGCCACTCAATTCATCAAGCATATCATCTAGCCTAGGAATAGGATGATGATAACGAATAGTAATATTATTAATGCCTCTACAATCAACACACATACGTGATGTACCATCCTTTTTCGGCACTAGAATAATAGGAACAGCACAAGGACTAAGGGATTCGCGTATATAACCTTTGTCGAGAAGCTCTTGTACTTGACGCATAATCTCCTTCGTCTCCTCTGGATTGGTACGGTATGGTGCACGGTTTGGCAGTGAAGCACCGGGAATTAAGTCAATCTGATGCTCAATCCCTCGAATAGGCGGTAATCCCGGTGGCACATCTTGTGGAAAAACGTCAGAGAACTCCTGCAAAATGTTAGTGACAGCAGGAGGCAAAGAGGAAGGCACGTCCTCGAATGAAAATAATGCCTCTTTGCACACAAAAGCATAGCAAACAGATTTGCTGAAATCTAGCTCATCAATATCAAATTTGGTGGCAAATAAACATGCACTTTTCAATTTAATTTCAGAAGCAACACTAGATGGTTTATTATTAGGCTTCATTTGTTGCTCAAATTCTTTTGCCACAATCTGATTTTCACTCTTATTCTTCTCCTGTTTTGCTTTATTAGCTCTATTAATATCATCTTTCAAAATGGAATCAGGAGTCATAGGAAGCAAAGTAATATTTTTATCCTTATGAACAAGAGTATAGTGATTGTTTCTACCATGGTGTACAGAATTTTTATCAAATTGCCATGGTCTACCAAGTAATAAGGAACATGCTTGCATAGGTACCACATCACAATCAACATAATCAGCATATGTAGAGATACTAAAATGCACACGAACAGTACGTGTTACCTTAACCTTGCCGCTGTTGTTGAACCATTGGATGTAGTAAGGATGTGGATGTGGTCTTGTGGTGAGAGAAAGCTTCTCCACCATCTCCATGCTAGCCAAGTTGTTGCAGCTCCCTCCGTCTATTATGACGCGCACAGAACGTTCCTTCACAACTCCCTTGGTATGGGACAAATTGTGCCTCTGATTTTGCTCAGCTTGTGTGACCTGCACACTCAAAACACGTTGAGCAACTAAACATTCATACCTGTCAGCGTCTTCAGGAGCCATGTATTGCGTCTCATGATCAGAATCATCTCCACCATGTTCTTCACGTGTAATAAGAGCCAATGTCTCCTCATCATAGTCACTAGCGGACTCATATCCACCATCCGCGGTAGCAATCATCACACGCGGAGATTTGCATTCTCTCGCATAATGACCTCCTCCCTTACAACGACGACAAATAATATCACTTGTGTGCCCTGTTGATGCCCTGGAAGAAGAAGAACTCTGTGCAGGCCCGGCAGGTGCGCTCTTGGCAGATAATGGTGGTTGTTCCTGTTTTCTTGTATCACGGCTGTAGGAGGCACCTGATTGAGGTGCTGGTGCAGTTGAAGTAGAAGATGCACGCGGCGTCCATGAGGAAGGTCGGCCTGCAGAAAAGTTAGTTCGCGCCAATGCTTGTCGATCCTGCACTACACGTTTAGCTTTACAAGCAAGATGGAATAAACGAGTGATATTAGTATACTCCTTATAGGCTAGAATGGTCTGAATCTCTCTATTTAATCCACCCAGAAAACGTGCAAGCATAGCTTCATTCTCCTCAATAATACCACATCGAATCATGCCAGTTTGTAATTCCTGATAATATTCTTCTACAGAATTTTTTCCTTGTCTTAAACGCTGCAATTTTTGAAGCAATTCACGTTGATAATATGGTGGAACCCAACGCGTACGCATAGCGGTTTTCAAAGCAGCCCAAGTAGTTGGAATAGGATATAATCTACTATGTTCAGACCACCAGACACATGCAAAACTAGTGAAAGCACAAACAGCAGCAGCAACCCGTCTCTCCTCGGGATATTGTAAACATGTAAAACGTTGTTCAGTTTCTAACTCCCAAGTAAGATATATATCAGGAACATATCTACCCTCAAATGGTGGAATATTCAATTTCAGTTTAGGAATATGGACATCATCTCGTACCTGAGGTGGTGGTGCAGGCCTACCATTACGAATATATACCTGAGGTCGACCTGCTGGTGGTGGTGCAGGTGGCTGCACGTAGTGCTGATTTTGATCAACCTCATCCTCATAATCGCCCGCATACTCATCATCCTCCTGGGTACCAGCAGCAGCAGTAGCAAGAGCCAAAGAAACACCAACAACAGTAGCAGCGGCACCAGAATTTTGTCCTGGCTCAATAGGAACACGCTGTGCTCGTCCATACTGATTCGGAAGGGGGCGTAGTTGTTGTTGTTGCAGAGGTGCGACAGGTGCAGCCGGTGGTGGAAGACGCGCAAGCAGTTCATTAAATCTGTTATCGAGCTTTGTTTCGAACGTCTTCTCAAGGCCAGTGATCTTCTCCATGGCCTCTTCAAAATTGTTCAGCACATCTTGTACCTGTTCAGTCATCATTAGCTGAAACTTATCATGAAGCTCCTTGTTCGATAAGTTCTCCCAGTCAATCTCGTCGGCTTGTGATCCTGGCATGGTTAGCAGCAATAGAAACACACAAGAATATGATCCTACAGACTACTAAGAAGTGGTGGTGGTGTATCACAAATCCGTCAAGCAAATCCCAAATTCTTACCAGTTCTTACCCAGCAGCAGGCGGTGATCGGCAACCGTTGTAGTCAAAAACTCTCAAAGCTTGGATAGAGCGATTACCAGGGAGAGTCAAACACACGACGTAGATGTATGTGGAGCTGGGAAGGCTTATAGTATGGTAGCAAAAAGGGTCAGCAATAATCAATTCAGAGATGCAAAGTTGAATAAACGCTCAACGACGGTACTGTGCTGGTCCTAGGCTAGACTGTGCTAGACGCGAGCCTAGAACACCAACAAAATCACGGCGCGGCACGTAAACAAGGGAAAAGCACACTCTGAATTTTTTTTCGCTCTTTTTTTTTCTGAAACCTACTCCGGCAAGGAAACACGAATCGGAAACTAAATGGATCTCGAAAACAAACCTAATAAGCAAGGAACTCGGATTGGTGGTGGATATATGGTGGTGGTATATGGCAGCGGTGGTGGTAGCGGTGGTAGTATATGGATATGGATCGGTGGTGGTATATGGACACGGATTGGTGGTGGTATATGGATACGGATTCGGAGCGGTGGTGGTAGATGGCAGGGGCGATGATGATGGTGCGGCGGCGGCGTGACAACTTATGACCAGAACTCGAAACTCTAAAAGACTAGACTCTAAGACCAGCAACTAGACCGACGATGCAACCGCAAATTCAACAAAGCAAAACCGTAAAAAGATTATGCAAAGGCTCGGATTGGTTCGGATATAATGAACTAACCCTAATTTTTTTCGTGGCTTTTTCGTGGACTATAGGTATGAAGAACAGACTCGATCTAAACTACGAAAAACTGTAAAATCTCACCGAGCAACCTGGAAATCTGATACCACTTGATAGAGGCAAAGGTGTCCCGTCTTTCGATGAGATGATGGATGTCGCTTTGGTGGCAGTCGACTTTGACGATCCGACTACGAACGTGCGAGGACGTCGCGCCTTAGCAATCGCTAAACCAACTCCGAGAGGTTATTGACCACGCCGGAGCACGATCAACCTGACCACGAGGGTCTGTTTCCTGCGAGCAAACGAAGAACAAGCAAGAAACTGAGATTGCAATCTGGATATTGCGAATATAAGATGAAAGCTTTATTGATCAAGGTGGGGTTCTGTGACGCCTTTGTCTGGTCGTTGAACACAAACGAAGTACGCGAAGTTGCAGCTATGGCGAACTTTTAATCTAAACAAAACCCAAAGTCTAAACGATGCCCTAAGGGCTGTATATATGGAGGAAGAGGGGGGAATTTCGTGGCCCTTGGTGGAGGGGTCCGAAATCAACCCTATCTCTTGTTTCCCCACACATACGGACTCTAAAAATAGCCTATACTTATGTATTTCGAAATTACATGGGCTTGGCCCAATAATAAGGTGACGCAGCACCTATAATAACCTCGGGACGAAATTTATGAAGTGGCATCTTGTATATTTCGTCCAAGGCTTCATGCGCACATTATGGTGGCTTCAAAGTCCTGAAATCATCACTTGTAACTCCGTTCTTGTTCCCCTTGCGCATGCCATCATCTCCATGCTTGTTCTTGCTCCAATGTTCATCCTTCTCCAAGCTAGGCCCTTTATTTGTAAGCAAAACAAATGTATCCAATTTAGGCAGCATCATATTCTCATGAACATTAGAATCATTACCAGGAAACTAAAGTACCTGGTAATTTAGTTGGCGTGCGCGAGCTCTAGTAATTGGTCCAGTATGTATAGCAGCAGGGCCTGTGGCTGTAACAATTGTATTGATGTCCTCATCATTCACTTTTGATAGTGTTGCGTTCCACTCTCGTTCAAAAAAAACTTGAAAAAAAGATAACAAAAACTTGTCCGAGATAGTTTACGTCCATAAAACACATGAAGTTCACTTGACTGTTTGATGTAGTGCGGTTTTTAGTCTGAAGCAGTGCAGTTTTCTGTCGGATGAAGTTTACTCATCGATTTAGGTGTCGCGAAAAAACAGAGTGTCCGCATTTCGCTAATTTAAAATTGCTCTTAAACCATAAGGAATTAGAGATAGCGTTCTACAAGAAAAAGTTGTGTCTTGTCGATATCTATCCAACGGCGTATCATTTGAATCATTTCGACAAGCGTTTGTAAAAATTTCGCGAAAACGACCGCTGTCGCTTGTCGTCCGCCGCATCATTTTTAAAATTAACTTAAAACCATAAGGAATCTCAAAACCATTTCTACATATGAAAGTTGTGCCCTGTCCATAGCTTTACAACGACGTATTACACGCCTTGTCTCGACAAACAGTTCAAAAACTAGAGCAAAAACAGTACCAAAAATTGCAAAAACTTAAAAATAAATGTAATTCCGTATTTAGTAAATTTGAAACTGCTCTTTAACCAGAACGAATTAGAGAAAATAATACATATGAAAAATATGCGCCTCGATGATATCTTTCCAATGGTGTATCATTTGCTTTATTCCGATTAGCGTTTTAGAAAAAATCACGAAAATACGCTCGCTGCCACTCGTCGTCCGCTGCATCGTTTTTGAAACTGCTCTTAAACCGCGAGAATCACGAAAAGTGTTCAACATGGCGAAGTTGTGCCTAATCCATAGCTTTCCAACGATATATTATACGCCTCATTCCGACAAACGGTTAAAAAACTAGAGCGAAAACAGTACTGGAAATATATATAAGGTAGAATAATATTCTACAATATGCAATCCCCTATATAAGGTAGTTTTGAGTCGGAGACCGACCCGACCAGGCAACACCTGCCCGGATCCCAAAAACAGATCCCCCGATCCCGCCGCCACCTCCCCACCCCCGATCCCGTCCTCTCCCTCCCGGCGAACCATCCCACCCCCGCCGCGCGCACCTCTCCCTCCCAGGAGAACCATCCAACCCCCGCCGCGCGCACCTCTCCCTCCCCGGTGAGCCATCCCACCTCCGCCGCGCACCTCTCCCTCCCTGGCGAGCCATCCCACCCCCTCCGCGGACCTCTCCCTACCCCGGCGAGCCATCCCACCCCGCCGCGCGCACCTCCCTCCCCGGTTATCCACCTTCTTCCCCCGGTGAGGCTACCCCTGGTTCCCCTCCGGCGGTGAGGACAGAGCAGCGAGCGGCGCGAGATCGACGAGATGTCGACCGGCGGCGACACCCCAGTTAACCAACTTCTACGGGTGCGGGGTTATTACGGGTTCCAACGTCGAGCACAAGCACAAGCTCCTTCTCCAGCGAGAGGTGCCAGGTAAAAATGTACTTCTCTTCATCGTGGCATTCTGTGGCATTCTTTTTACTCCGGCGGGCGGCGAGGAGATTGAATGAAATTTTGACCTGCTGAGTGGAGAATTATGGGAAGTACAAAGGTAGCAGTAATGGGAAGTACATACAATATTTAGGTAGAAGTACAGAGCAGTACAACATGCGAGTGAGGAAGTACCTGCTGAGAATTATTCCTGATAGGGAGGCAGTACCATAATTACACTGAGAGAAGTTGATAGAGGCGAGGGTCCCGATCTTTCGATGAGATGATAACTATCGATTTGGTGGAGACGACTTTGACGATCCGACTACAAACGTGCACGATGTTGCGCCTTAGCAATCGCTAAACCAATCTCCTGAGGTTACTGACGATGCCGGAAGCACGGTCAGCCTGACCACGAAGGTCTATTCCTGCAAGCAATCGAAGAACGAGCAAGAATATGATAAAGCAATCTGAATATTGCAAATATATATGAGGTATTGATAATGGTGGGGATCCGGAAGCGGTCTTGGTCTGGTCGTTGGACACAAACGAAGTACACGAAGTTGCAATGGCTAACTTTTAACTAGACAAATCCCAAAGTCTAAACGATGCCCTAAGGGCTGTATATATGGAGGAAGAGGGGGGAATTTCGTGGCCCTTGGTGGAGGGGTCCGAAATCAACCCTATCTCTTGTTTCCCCACACAGACGGACTCTAAAAATAGCCTATACTTATGTATTTCGAAATTACATGGGCCTGGCCCAATAATAAGGTGACGCAGCACCTAAAATAGCCTCGGGATGAAATTTATGAAGTGGCATCTTGTATATTTCGTCCAAGGCTTCATGCACCCATTATGGTGGCTTCAAAGTCCTGAAATCATCACTTGTAACTCTGTTCTTGTTCCCCTTGCGCATGCCATCATCTCCATGCTTGTTCTTGCTCCAATGTTCATCCTTCTCCAAGCTAGGCCCTTCATTTGTAAGCAAAACAAATGTATCCAATTTAGGCAGCATCATATTCTCATGAACATTAGAATCATTACCAAGAAATGAAAGTACCTGGTAATTTAGTTGGCGTGCACGAGCTCTAGTAATTGGTCCAGTATGTATAGCAGCAGGGGCTGTGGGTGTAACAAATGTATTGATGTCCTCATCATCCTCCCCTTCTTGAAATGAAGTCGTCCTCGACGGAAGTTCATCTTCCTCACCCAAATAAGGCTTCAAATCTGCAATGTTAAAAGTGGGACTAACCCCAAAATCTGCAGGCAGCTCAAGTTTATATGCATTATCATTTATTTTCTCTAACACCTTAAAGGGACCATCAGCACGTGGCATTAGCTTTGATTTGCGCAAATCAGGAAATCTATCCTTACGCAAATGTAACCAAACAAGATCTCCAGGTGCAAACACAACATGTTTTCTACCCTTATCTCCAGCAAGTTTATATTTAGCATTCATACGCTCAATGTTCTCCTTAGTTAATTCATGCATTTTTAAAATCAATTCAGCACGTTGTTTAGCATCAAAATTAACCTTCTCCGAAGATGGAAGAGGCAACAAATCAATAGGTGCACGAGGTAGGAAACCATACACAACTTCAAAAGGGCACATCTTAGTAGTAGAATGCAATGAACGATTATAAGCAAATTCAATATGAGGCAAGCATTCCTCCCACATTTTTTTATTATTCTTCAAAACAGCCCTAAGCATAGTAGACAACGTTCTATTGACTACTTCAGTTTGTCCATCAGTTTGGGGGTGACAAGTAGTACTAAAAAGCAGTTTAGTCCCCAACTTAGCCCATAAACATCTCCAAAAGTGGCTAAGAAATTTAGTATCACGATCTGAAACAATAGTATTTGGCACACCATGCAAGCGAATAATTTCACGAAAGAACAAATCAGCAACATTAACAGCATCATCGCTTTTATGACATGGTATAAAGT
Source organism: Triticum aestivum (assembly GCF_018294505.1). Lineage (NCBI taxonomy): Eukaryota > Viridiplantae > Streptophyta > Magnoliopsida > Poales > Poaceae > Triticum > Triticum aestivum. Next base: position 364,048,851 of record NC_057798.1, on the reverse strand, counting down.
GTGCCATTTTCGAGAATCTATCCACGACAACAAATATGCTATCCCTCCCCTTCTTTGTTCGAGGTAAACCTAAAACAAAGTCCATAGATATATCCTCCCAAGGAACACTAGGTACAGGCAAAGGCATATATAAACCATGAGGATTGAGTCGTGACTTAGCTTTTTGACATGTAGTGCATCGAGCAATAAAACGCTCAACATCCCGTCTCATCTTTGGCCAAAAGAAATGTGTAGCAAGTACGTCCTCCATCTTCTTCACGCCAAAGTGTCCCATTAATCCTCCTCCATGCGCCTCCTGCAACAACAAAAGACGAACGGAGCTAGCTGGAATGCATAGCTTGTTAGCACGAAACACAAATCCATCGTTAACGACAAACTTGTTCCACATTCTTCCTTCTTTACAATTCTGCATTACATCTTTAAAATCAGCATCATGCACATATTGATCTTTGATGGTCTCCAAACCAAATATTTTGAAGTCAAGTTGTGAAAGCATAGTATAGCGACGAGACAATGCATCAGCAATAACATTTTCTTTTCCCTTCTTGTGTTTAATGACATAAGGGAAAGTCTCAATGAATTCAACCCATTTAGCATGTCTACGATTCAGTTTAGCTTGACTTTTAATATGTTTCAAAGATTCATGATCAGAATGTATAACAAATTCTTTGGGCCATAAGTAGAATAATTCAGACTAGGCCCACTCAATTTTTCAGAAAAGTATGCAACAGGTTTGCCATCTTGTAATAACACACCTCCTAATCCAATTCCACTAGCATCACATTCAAGCTCAAAAGTCTTATTAAAATCAGGAAGTTGGAGTAAAGGAGCATGTGTCAACTTATCTTTCAATACCGTGAAGGCTTCTTCCTGTGCGGTACCCCAAACAAAAGGCACATCCTTCTTTGTAAGCTCGTTGAGAGGTGCAGCAATGGTGCTGAAATCTCTCACAAAACGCCTATAGAATCGAGCGAGGCCAAGAAAACTCCTCCCTTGTGTGACCGTTTTGGGCTGCGGCCAACTCTCAATAGCTTCAATCTTGGCTTTGTCAACTTCAATTCCTTGTGGAGTAACCACATAGCCAAGAAAAGATACTCGGTCGGTGCAAAAGGTGCACTTCCCAAGGTTACCAAACAAACGTGCATCACGTAGAGCAATAAAAACAGCACGTAAATGTTCCAAATGTTCTTCCAAAGATCTGCTATAAATCAGTATATCATCAAAATAGACTACCACAAATCATCCAATGAAAGCACGTAAAACTTCGTTCATTAGTCTCATGAAAGTACTAGGCGCATTAGTTAACCCAAATGGCATGACTAACCACTCATATAATCCAAACTTAGTTTTAAATGCTGTTTTCCATTCATCCCCCAACTTCATACGAATTTGATGGTATCCACTACTTAAATCAACTTTGGAGAATGTTGTAGAGCCACTCAATTCATCAAGCATATCATCGAGCCTAGGAATAGGATGACGATAACGAATAGTAATATTATTAATGCCTCTACCATCAACACACATACGTGATGTACCATCCTTTTTCGGCACTAGAATAATAGGAATAGCACAAGGACTAAGGGATTCGCGTATATAACCTTTGTCGAGAAGCTCTTGTACTTGACGCATAATCTCCTTCGTCTCCTCTGGATTGGTACGGTATGGTGCACGGTTTGGCAGTGAAGCACCGGGAATTAAGTCGATCTGATGCTCAATCCCTCGAATAGGTGGTAATCCCGGTGGCACGTCTTGTGGAAAGACGTCAGCGAACTCCTGCAAAATGTTAGTGATAGCAGGAGGCAAAGAGGAAGGCACGTCCTCGAATGAAAATAATGCCTCTTTGCACACAAAAGCATAGCAAACAGATTTGCTGAAATCTAGCTCATCAATATCAGATTTGGTGGCAAATAAACATGCACTTTTCAATTTAATTTCAGAAGCAACACTAGATGGTTTATTATTAGGCTTCATTTGTTGCTCAAATTCTTTTGCCACAATCTGATTTTCACTCTTATTCTTCTCTTGTTGTGCTTTATTAGCTCTATGAATATCATCTTTCAAAATAGAATCAGGAGTCATAGGAAGCAAAGTAATATTTTTATCCTTATGAACAAGAGTATACTGATTGTTTCTACCATGGTGTAGAGAATTTTTATCAAATTGCCATGGTCTACCAAGTAATAAGGAACATGCTTGCATAGGTACCACATCACAATCAACATAATCAGCATATGTAGAGATACTAAAATGCACACGAACAGTACGTGTTACCTTAACCTTGCCGCTGTTGTTGAACCATTGGATGTAGTAAGGATGTGGATGTGGTCTTGTGGTGAGAGAAAGCTTCTCCACCATCTTCATGCTAGCCAAGTTGTTGCAGCTCCCTCAGTCTATTATGACGCGCACAGAACGTTCCTTCACAACTCCCTTGGTATGGAACAAATTGTGCCTCTGATTTTGCTCAGCTTGTGTGACCTGCACACTCAAAACACGTTGAGCAACTAAACATTCATACCTGTCAGCGTCTTCAGGAGCCATGTATTGCGTCTCATGATCAGAATCATCTCCACCATGTTCTTCACGTGTAATAAGAGCCAAAGTCTCCTCATCATAGTCACTAGCAGACTCATATCCACCATCCGCGGTAGCAAACATCACACGCGGAGATTTGCATTCCCTCGCATAATGACCTCCTCCCTTACAACGACGACAAATAATATCACTTGTGTGCCCTGTTGATGCCATGGAAGAAGACGAACGCTGTGCAGGCCCCGCAGGTGCGCTCTTGGCAGATAATGGTGGTTGTGCCTGTTTTCTTGTATCATGGCTGGAGGTGGCACCGGATGGAGGTGCTGGTGCAGTTGAAGTAGAAGATGCACGTGGTGTCCATGATGAAGGTCGGCCTGCAGAAAAGTTAGTTCGCCCCAATGCTTGTCGATCCTGCACTTCACGTTCAGCTTTACAAGCAAGATGGAATAAACGAGTGATATTAGTATACTCCTTATAGTCTAGAATGGTCTGAATCTCTCTATTTAATCCACCCAGAAAACGTGCAAGCATAGCTTCATTCTCCTCAACAATACCACATCTAATCATGCCAGTTTGTAATTCCTGATAATATTCTTCTACAGAATTTTTCCCTTGTCTTAAACGCTGCAATTTTTGAAGCAATTCACGTTGATAATATGGTGGAACCCAACGCGTACGCATAGCAGTTTTCAAAGCAGCCCAAGTAGTTGGAATAGGATATAATCTACAATGTTTAGACCACCATACACATGCAAAACTAGTGAAAGCACAAACAGCAGCAGCAACTCGTCGCTCCTCGGGATATTGTAAACATGTAAATCGTTGTTCAGTTTCTAAGTCCCAAGTAAGATATATATCAGGAACATATCTACCCTCAAATGGTGGAATATTCAATTTCAGTTTAGGAATATGGACATCATCTCGTACCTGAGGTGGTGGTGCAGGCCTACCATTACGAATATATACCTGAGGTCGACCTGCTGGTGGTGGTGCTGGTGGCTGCTCGTAGATCTGATTTTGATCAACCTCATCCTCATAATCGCCCGCATACTCATCATCCTCCTGGGTACCAGCAGCAGCAGTAGCAGGAGCCAAAGAAACACCAACAGCAGTAGCAGCGGCACCAGAATTTTGTCCTGGCTCAATAGGAACACGCTGTGCTCGTCCATACTGATTCGGAAGGGGACGTAGTTGTTGTTGTTGCAGAGGTGCGACAGGTGCAGCCGGTGGTGGAAGACGCGCAAGCAGTTCATTAAATCTGTTATCGAGCTTTGTTTCGAACGTCTTCTCAAGGCCAGTGATCTTCTCCATGGCCTCTTCAAAATTGTTCAGCACATCTTGTACCTGTTCAGTCATCATTTGCTGAAACTTATCATGAAGCTCCTTGTTCGATAAGTTCTCCCAGTCAATCTCGTCGGCTTGTGATCCTGGCATGGTTAGCAGCAATAGAAACACACAAGAATATGATCCTACAGACTACTAAGAAGTGGTGGTGGTGTATCACAAATCCGTTAAGCAAATCTCAAATTCTTACCAGTTCTTACCCAGCAGCAGGCGGTGATCGGCAACCGTTGTAGTCAAAAACTCTCAAAGCTTGGATAGAGCGATTACCAGGGAGAGTCAAACACACGACGTAGATGTATGTGGAGCTGGGAAGGCTTATAGTATGGTAGCAAAAAGGGTCAGCAATAATCAATTCAGAGATGCAAAGTTGAATAAACGCTCAACGACGGTACTGTGCTGGTCCTAGGCTAGACTGTGCTAGAGACGCGAGCCTAGAACACCAACAAAATCACGGCGCGGCACGTAAACAAGGGAAAAGCACGCTCTGAATTTTTTTTCGCTCTCTTTTTTTTGCGCTCTTTTTTTTGCGCTGCTTTTTTTTGCGAAAAATCACTATAATGGCGAGTGTCTCAAAACTCTTCCTAGCTCAAACGGACAGGATGGGCACGAAATTTTTTCGACCAATTTTTTTTTTCGACTGTCCGGACCCAAAAACTGGAAACGGGTCAAAAAAACTTCCTATAATGGCACCTGTCTCAAAACACTCAGAAACACCTAAAAATAGGATAGCCAGAATTTTTTTCGAAAAATGCGTTATTCGAAAAATTTTGGGCCTAAACGGAGCGTGGCTACCCGACTCTTTTTTTTTCCGAAACCTACTCTGGCAAGGAAACACGAATCGGAATCTAGATGGATCTCGAAAACAAACCTAATATGCAAGGAACTCGGATTGGTGGTGGATATATGGTGGTGGTATATGGCAGCGGTGGTGGTAGCGGTGGTAGTATATGGATATGGATCGGTGGTGGTATATGGACACGGATTGGTGGTGGTATATGGATACGGATTCGGAGCGGTGGCGGATAAGCGGTGGTGGTAGATGGCAGGGGCGATGATGATGGTGCGGCGGGGGCGTGACAACTTATGACCAGAACTCGAAACTCTAAAAGACTAGACTCTAAGACCAGCAACTAGACACGACGATGCAACCGCAACTTCAACAAAGCAAAACCCTAAAAAGATTATGCAAAGGCTCAGATTGGTTCGGATATGATGAACTAACCCTAATTTTTTTTGTGGCTTTTTCGTGGATTGTAGGTATGAAGAACAGACTCGATCTAAACTACGAAAAACTGTAAAATCCCACCGAGCAACCTGGAAATCTGATACCACTTGATAGAGGCGAGGGTCCCGATCTTTCGGTGAGATGATAACTATCGATTTGGTGGAGACAACTTTGACGATCCGACTACAAACGTGCACGACGTTGCGCCTTAGCAATCGCTAAACCAATCTCCTGAGGTTACTGACGATGCCGGAAGCACGGTCAGCCTGACCACGAAGGTCTATTCCTGCAAGCAATCGAAGAACGAGCAAGAATATGATAAAGCAATCTGAATATTGCAAATATATATGAGGTATTGATAATGGTGGGGATCCGTAAGCGGTCTTGGTCTGGTCGTTGGACACAAACGAAGTACACGAAGTTGCAATGGCTAACTTTTAACTAGACAAATCCCAAAGTCTAAACGATGCCCTAAGGGCTGTATATATGGAGGAAGAGGGGGGAATTTCGTGGCCCTTGGTGGAGGGGTCCGAAATCAACCCTATCTCTTGTTTCCCCACACAGACGGACTCTAAAAATAGCCTATACTTATGTATTTCGAAATTACATGGGCCTGGCCCAATAATAAGGTGACGCAGCACCTAAAATAGCCTCGGGATGAAATTTATGAAGTGGCATCTTGTATATTTCGTCCAAGGCTTCATGCACCCATTATGGTGGCTTGAAAGTCCTGAAATCATCACTTGTAACTCCGTTCTTGTTCCCCTTGCGCATGCCATCATCTCCATGCTTGTTCTTGCTCCAATGTTCATCCTTCTCCAAGCCAGGCCCTTCATTTGTAAGCAAAACAAATGTATCCAATTTAGGCAGCATCATATTCTCATGAACATTAGAATCATTACCAAGAAACGAAAGTACCTGGTAATTTAGTTGGCGTGCACGAGCTCTAGTAATTGGTCCAGTATGTATAGTAGCAGGGGCTGTGGGTGTAACAAATATATTGATGTCCTCATCAGAAGTACCAAGTAGTTTGAGGTAGCAGTACAGGGTGTCCTTTATGCTAATTTGGTACTCATATTTTGCAGCTGCTGCTTGGAGCTGTGGAATTAGCAAGCTTAGGGAAGTGCAAAAAGGTTCTGTGTAGTGAAGAGTACCAGTACAGAATATCTTGAAGCAGCAGTGCAGAGCAACACAGAAAATCACTACAGGTGAAAACTATAAATATCGATTTCGAGAAACTTCCTTGTGTCAATTTAGATGAGCTCTGACAATTAGTTTGTCATTTTGTCGTTTAGTGTGAGACATCATGCCACCCCGTGCAGCAAAAGTGCCTACTTGGTCAAGAAAAATTCCCAATGAAATGAAGAATACGAGAACGTCTCCAAGATTTAAGCAAAGTTTGGCTCATTTGCCAAATCGAGCAGCTCACTCAACTGCAATTGCACATGTTGTTACACATGAAAACGTCGATCCCTATGCTCGAACTGAGGTGAGGTCCTCAATCAAAAGAAAAAAAATACAACTCATTGCTATATATCGTTACTAATTGCGATTCTGTTATAATAACTGAACTACAATACTACACTTAATACATTTGGATTTTGGATTCTGAATACCTATTACATTTTTTAAAGCAGTACAACAATATCTGTGAGAAGAAGTACAAATTTACAAATCTTGTTTTGTGTCACTATATTCATGCTCATGGTTATCAAAAAAAGAAGTATAGGTTGCGATTTCAAACAAGTACATCTAAGGTACAGAAGCAGTACAGCCATGAGAAAATCTGACAATTCCTCATCAATTTTCTGACCACTTTCAGTCTGATGATTATGGTTTGCCATTGGATGCTACTCCACTTGTCACGAATGCAGTGCCTCTGCGGTGCATAATCGAAGATCCGCCAAATTTTTATGTCACTGGATATTCACCTGATCCTAGCAGCATGGAGCCGTCGCCGCAACCTCCGAGCAGTTTCGTTTTCTCTGGATCATCAATATTGCCGAAAGTTGGCCATACAAGTAAATGAGTTGGGCCACAAGTGCCACCACGTATTGAGCGTATTGTGCGTGAGGTTTCAGGCATGCAGAGTAGCCGAACAAAAATTCCTAAGATTGGGGCTTTACATCCACCATATGTGGATGTGGATTCTGCGCATGCTGATACAAGTACGCTCAACATGCATAAAGTACCTGCGGCTTGCCACACAGCTGGAAACACCACAAATCGCCGCCCTAAAATTGTTCCTGGAGTAGCAGGTTTGCATCCTCCGAGTCGTAAGCAGCTAGGTGTGGGTGATCATACGCTGCCTCCACGTCCACCTTCATCGACTTCAAAGCAACAACAAGTGCGCAACAATACGTCAAAGAAATTGCCGGTGCACCCGAAACATGACCCGCTGCTGCACAAATCAGTGGTTACGCCTCCTTGTCCGATACAACCTGACGACTGCATAACTCCAGAGGAGAATCGAAAGTATATCCATGTGAGTGTAATAAATAGATGTTATTGCTACATTTTCATAGTCAAACTACCTCTTGTTTACAAAGCAGTACAAATGTAGTTGAACAGCAGTACCTTTTTACTTGTATATGTAGTAACTCATATAAAAAGAAAAGCAGTACTATGAACAAGTAATAAATGATTGCATCTGTACAGTTTTTCTTTGTCTAATAAGGATCATTAAAACCACACATAGTGCGGGAACACACCCAAAAATGGCTGTTCCAACTATCTGCTCAGTGTTGTATTGGTACATGGTCGGCACGTTTGTCACGCCGGCACTGTGCAGTTGATTGGAACAAAAAAACATTTTTGTGCTGGTTTTCTTCACATGAAGGTGTCATAAAAAGCAGTACAAGAATATTGTTACATGGCAGTACAATAAAGTACTTTCATAGCAGTACAAGTATGTGTGTTTGTTTTGTATGGAACTCACTTCTTAGGCATCTTTATGTACACTTTGGATTTATTTAGCAGAAATCTGACCTCCCAGATTACCTTGTACCAAAGATGGGGATGGTGTTCAAGGACTTCGATGCAGGAAGAGTGTTCTACAATAGATACGCTAGGCATGCTGGCTTTGCAACAAGAATTGGACAGAAGAGTGGTTTCAATAGATACCTGTACTGCACACGTGAAGGGGAGCACGTGAGCTCTGTTTCTGAATCTGAGCGTCAGCGGGACAAGACGACAAAGCGCTGTGGATGCAAGGCGAAGCTGCGAGTAAAGGGGAATGAGCACGATGATACAGTAGTCATTGTCGACATCAATTTTGAGCACAAGCACCAACTAATACAGAGCCCTACCATGCTTGTGTTTCTTCATTCCCACAAGTCATTTGACCCCACTATATTGGATTATGTTAAGTTCCTCCAGTTCCAGAATGTTCAACACCATACAATTAGGTCTATCCTATATGGATCCCTCGGTGGCGGTTAGTTCTTGGCGTTGTACAGACGGGATTTAATCAACAGGTAACAACAAAAATGATATACACTATCTTTTCAGCTTGTGATTTCATGACCATTAAAAAAGCTTCGGAAAGAACATGCTACTGAACAGTGTACAACCTTTTGTGTTATTGAAAGATGCAGGAAGCTTCTTAATTCTAAGGAAGATAGCATCGATGACGTCAAGAAGCTGTTGGGATTCTTTGCTGAGATGAAAGCAGTAAATAATGAATTCTTCTTCGACTTCTAGATTGATGAGTTTGGTCGCATAAAGAACATCTTCTGGGCTAATGCAAGCTGCAGGGGCGCGTACCAAGATTTTGGTGATGCGATGACATTTGACACCACTTATAAGACAAATCAGTACCTTATGCCTTTGGGAGTATTTGTAGGAGTAAACAATCATCTCCAGTCAACAATATTCGCGTGTGCCCTTGTAAGGGATGAATGTGAAGAATCTTTTGCTTGGCTATTCAGAACCTTCTTGGCATGCAACAATCGGAAGCAACCTACAATAATTTTAACAGGTATAACACATTCCAATTTATATAGATCGTGGACATATAGACTGACATTGTAGTTAGTTTACCTAGAAGCAGTTTTTATATGAAATAACTATGCAAGTAATTTAGAAGTTTTTAATTTGAAAATACCAAAAGTTCAGGGGCATTATGCAAAAAGAAGTTCTAATTTTACTATACAAGCAATACAAACATTATATTATCAGAAGTTCTAAATTTATAACCATGCCCCTTCCATTTTCTAATCAGACCAGTGCCCTTCGATGACCCCTGCGATAAAACAAGTTTTCACCAGGTCCCTACATAAGTTTTGCCAATGGCATATAACAAACAAGTACACCTCGCATATTTCATACTTGTAAACCTTGCAGCCCACTTTGAAGGCTGAGTTTGAGGCAATCATAAATTGGCCCCTGATGCCAACTGAATTTGAGACAGCTTGGCACCAGCTAATTGATAAATACAAGCTTCATGATGATCACATGATTCTGCACATGTGGGCAGACAGGAAGGAATGGATATCGGCTTACTTCAAAGAGGTTTTCTCTGCAAGGATGACTTCGACTCAAAGAAGTGAAAGTATGAACTACATACTTAAGAAAGGATTTGTCAAACAGGACCAAAACCTGCACCAATTTGCCGAGCAAGTAAACAACTGCATATTTTCAAGGAGGCAAGTTGAAAATGCACAGACATTGGCATCAATGGTACGCTATCAATTCAAATTTCTGTTGTCTTTGTAAAAATAAGTGGTAGATTACAGTTTTCGGGGAGGTACAGAAATAATACAGGGGAGAAGTACAGTTGTTACAGTTTACAGAAGTACAACAACTTCTTGCACTTGATATTTCCTGATGAGGACATCAATACCATTGTTACACCCACAGCCCCTGCTGCTATACATACTGGACCAACTACTAGAGCTCGCGCACGCCAACTAAATTACCAGGTACTTTCGTTTCTTGGTAATGATTCTAATGTTCATGAGAATATGATGCTGCCTAAATTGGATACATTTGTTTTGCTTACAAATGAAGGGCCTAGCTTGGAGAAGGATGAACATTGGAGCAGGAACAAGCATGGAGATGATGGCATGTGCAAGGGGAACAAGAACGGAGTTACAAGTGATGATTTCAGGACTTTGAAGCCACCATAATGGGTGCATGAAGCCTTGGACGAAATATACAAGATGCCACCTCATAAATTTCGTCCCGAGGCTATTCTAGGTGCTGCGTCACCTTATTATTGGGCCAGGCCCATGTAATTTCGAAATACATAAGTATAGGCTATTTTTAGAGTCAGTATGTGTGGGGAAACAAGAGATAGGGTTGATTTCGGACCCCTCCACCAAGGGCCACGAAATCCCCCCCTCTTCCTCCATATATACAGCCCTTAGGGCACCGTTTAGACTTTGGGTTTTGTTTAGCTTAAAACTTCGCCATAGCTGCAAATCCGCGTACTTTGTTTGTGTTCAACGACCAGACAAAGGCGTCACAGAACCCCACCTTGATCAACAAAGCTTTCATCTTATATTCGCAATATCCAGATTGCAATCTCAGTTTCTTGCTTGTTCTTCGTTTGCTCGCAGGAAACAGACCCTCGTGGTCAGGTTGATCGTGCTCCGGCGTGGTCAATAACCTCTCGGAGTTGGTTTAGCGATTGCTAACGCGCGACGTCCTCGCACGTACGTAGTCGGATCGTCAAAGTCGACTTCCACCAAAGCGATATCCATCATCTCATCGAAAGACGGGACACCTTTGCCTCTATCAAGTGGTATCAGAGCCAGACTGCTCGGTGAGATTTTATAGTTTTTCGTAGTTTAGACCGAGTCTGATCTTCATACCTACAGTCCACGAAAAAGCCAAAAAAATTTAGGGTTAGTTCATCATATCCGAACCAATCTGAGCCTTTACATAATCTTTTTAGGGTTTTGCTTTGTTGAATTTGCGGTTGCATCGTCGTGTCTAGTTGCTGGTCTTAGCGTCTAGTCTTTCAAAGTTTCGAGTTCTGGTCATAAGTTGTCACGCCGCCATCGCACTATCCTCATCGCCCCTGCCATCTACCACCACCACTCCGAATCCGTATCCATATACCACCACCAATCTGTATCCATATACCACCACCGATCCATATCCATATACTACCACCGCTACCACCACCGCTGCCATATACCACCACCATATATCCACCACCAATCCGAGTTCCTTGCATATTAGGTTTGTCTTCGGGATCCATCTACTTTCCGATTCGTGTTTCCTTGCCTGAGTAGGTTTCTAAGCGTATTGAGACAGTCGCCATTATAGAAAGTTTTTTTGACCCGTTTCTAGTTTTTGGGCCTGGGCACTAAAAAATAAAAAAAATTCTGGCTATCCTATTTTTAGGTGTTTCTAAGCGTATTGAGACAGTCGCCATTATAGAAAGTTTTTTTGACCCATTCCTAGTTTTTGGGTCTGGGCACTAAAAAATAAAAAAAATTGGTCGAATTTTTTTCGTACCTATCCTGTTATCTTGACTTGGGAAGAGTTTTGCGACACTCGCCATTATAGTGATTTTCGAAAAAAGGAGCGCAAAAAAAGAGCGCAAAAGAAAAGAGCGCCAAAAAAAGAGTGAAAAAAATTCAGAGTGTGCTTCTCCCTTGTTTCCGTGCAGCGTCGTGATTTTGTTAGTGTTCTAGGCTCGCTTCTCTAGCACAGTCTAGCCTAGGACCAGCACAGTACCGTCGTTGAGCGTTTATTCAACTTTGCATCTCTGAATTGATTATTGCTGACCCTTTTTGCTACCATATTATAAGCCTTCTGATGCGGAGCATCCTTCGGTCATCCCCATGGACCTTCCGTCGCCTCACCAAGCACCAAGAGGACCCATGACACGAGCCCGAGCTAAGGCTATTGAAGATAAGGTGAACTCGCTCCTCTCCGAACTTTCTCTTCCTACTCACGAGACATGGCTACTACCTCATTCGGAAACTCTGTGTGTGATCAGGTGCCTGGAAGTGAGCCACGGAATAGCTACATACAAGAGCCAAGACGGCGAGGACCCCAAGCATGGTGGACAAGAAGAAGAGCTGTCGTGGAAGCTACAGGCGTCGGACGACCGACCAAGTCCGGACGTCCGACGAGTCCCAGGACACGGAGACCGAGCTTTCCGGACGTCCGGTACCTGGCCACCCGAACCAATTCTATGGAAGTCTGAGACGTCCCGGATGACCAGACGACAAGCAACCGAGCCGAAACCACGGACGATCGACGATCTCCGGATGTCCGGACCGTCACGAAGCTCCGGACGACCGACCCCCTCCGGACGTCTGACGCGCCCACGACAGAGCTGATTCTACGGACGCTCGAGCCCGACCGGACGTCCGGACCGTCCCGAGCCTCCGGACGTCCGACGTCTTCCGGACGACCGACACCTGAGTGACTGCACCTGTGGGCTGGAGCCCTTGTACCCCTTCGCTTTGACTTCCATTTGCACTAAGACTATAAATCGGACGCCCCCACCTCCTAGGGAGGGTCAGCATAGGTTTAGCTCATATTTTGTGTGAGAGCCTTGCTCATCCACTTGGCTACTTCTCCTCGGAGCTCGGGACCTCTTCGGAGAAGATCCCCCAAGCGGATTCAAGACCCCGTTCTAGGGAAGACCATCAAGACCTCCGTACGGAGAAGAACTGTTCCTTTGTATCCTTACCTTGGTTGATTGTGGATCATATGTTACCCTATGTTGTCGGTGATCTAGAACTCGTGTGATTGATTCTATGTCGGTTTAGTGTTTCTCTCCCTCGTTTTTCCCGTGTTTCCCCTTTGTGCTTCCGTGTGTTCTTCGTGATTCCCCGTAGGATCCACTCCAAACGTGAAAGATCGTCCACATAGGGTTCCACCCTACATCATCTTGGTATCATGAGCCACGTTGATCACGTTTTTGGAGCCCCTACCCCGTGTTTTCTAGCTTGATTTTGTTGTTTTCGTCCTAATTCCGAAAATTCCCCACCAAAAATGGCCCCAAATTTTTTTTTGTAATTTGTTCGTGAGTTGAGATTTTGTTGGATTTGGTCCATGGATTTGTGTTGTTGCGTGTGGATCTAGCTTTCCCCACCCTTCCCCCCTTTTCCATCCACCAAATCACTCGATTTCGACCTCACCATCTCCTTCTTCCCCGAAATCTCGCAGTTCATCATGAGCCTGATTTTTGCCCAGGCTCCGGACGACCGGAAAAGGTTGGACGTCCGACGACGACCGGACGACCGTAAAAGACCGGACGTCCGTGAAACCCTGACGACACTGAAGTTTGACAGTGCGGCCACCACCATAACCCCCACATTCCACCACATTTTCCAAACCAACATACACCTACATCTTCCACGATACCTCCTATGACGATTTTGACACGTTTTGGTCTTTGAGAGTTTGGGTTGAGGTTTCCCGTATCCTTTTGCGTTTCGGCTATCTAGGTACGGTTCGACTTCATCAACACCACGACTCAACTTCTCGATGGTCTCATCATCGCCAAGGACGGTAACTTCGACGACATCTTTGTCATAACTTGCAATTGCATTGATAACCCACATTGCCTCATTTTGTGTTGCTTACCCATTGAGACTAGCGGTTGAGTATTGTAGGCAACGCGACTTGTGCACATTAGTGATCATACAACATAGCATACATATCATACCATAGTGGTGCATATCTTGAGATCAACTTGTGTGTCACAAAGTTGTCATCGCATACACAATTTACCTTGGTTCGTGAGTTTTGCATGAGAAAGAGCTCAAAAGTAAAAGAGCCACCCAAGCTTTTAAGCAAAGAGGAAAGCAAAGAGCTTATGAACAAGAACCATAGCATCATACTACATTAAGATTGTCATATTGGATCATCTTGGATCATTGCACCGAAATACCATACATATAGCATACGTGGGATAGAGATAGTTGCATTTTGCCTAGTAGGTTGTGCACAAGTTTGCGTATCCGCCTATTGTGCAATCGTGCTAGCGTCTCTCTAGTATTGTGCAACAAGAGCATTTTCGTGGGTTCCACATTTTGGCTCACTTTTGGATTGCACAATCCTATTTATCTATTTGCATGCGTGTTTCCGTGTACCCATACTAGCTTGGTCTACTTGTTACGTTTGCAAATTTGTGAATCTTTTCCAACATTATTGAAGCTCACTTACTATTGCATCAAATTTTGTGCCACCATCCTAACCAAGCTCCACCATAAGCTTTTACGTGTGTAGGTGTGAGAACCGACAAGAATTGGTACCAACAGTGCTATTTCATTTTCCGCATTTGAGTGAACTTGATTCATCTTCAACTTCGGTCAAGGTACATTTGGTACACGTTCTTTTCCTTCTACCACTTATATTTTGCTTGGTATGATGGATAGGCCAACTTCTTCTACCACTCCACCTCTCATCGAGAACGACGACGACATGTCATCATTCGTCACCAAGAACCACCTATTTGGAGCTCAAAAGGCATTGCACCAAGAGCAACAAGCAATGAGGGACTACTTCGACAACAAATTCGACGCTCAAAAGCAAGAGAATGATGCAAGAATGGATGAGATCTGCGCCTTCATGAGGAACCGGCATCCTTCCACTTCTTAATCCTCAAGACGGAGCCGCTCGAGTCGACACTCCGACGACACCTTCTCCGACACAAGTACACCGTCGTCGAACACTCTTCGTCGAGCTGCGCATCAAGACCGGCATGCATCTCGGAACCCGCTACATGACAAGCATTCACAAGAACAAGTCGACGAGTAAATCCCTTGTCCTCAATCAAACCAAGTCGTTTTTGCTCAAGCTCAAGAAAGGCAACGACTAAGGCGCCAAGAAGAAGAACGAGCACGTTTACACCAAGAGGAACAAGACACCGAGGCTCAACGTCTTCAACAACAACAACGTGAAGCGCAAGCTCTTGAGGCGCAACGTGCCCTTAGAGATTCGAGCCGAGCCATTGCCAACCGCAATCACGAGCGGCACAATCAAGAGGAAACCCTTCGAGAAGAAATCCACGAGAGGAACTACCAACCGCGTGTGCAACGTCAAGCTCCACAAGGTCCTCCACAAGCTCGTCAAGCTCCACCTCAACCTCAAGTTCAACAAGAGCAAGTTGATCATGGACTTCACCCCGTGCCAAGAGCAACATGAGGATGACTATCCTCCACGTTAAGGACGTCACCATCACCATCGCCAACAACACAATGAAGAGCAATGCTATGGCAAGCTCAAGTTCACAATGCCCAAGTTCAATGGAAGCAATGATCCGGAAGAGTACCTCTCATGGGCATTGAAAGTCGACAAATTTTTCCGCTTGCACAACTATGAGGAAGAGTAGAAGATCGCTATGGCATCCCTTGAGATCCAAGATTATGTGCTCATATGGTGGGAACAAGTACTTGAACGCCGCAAGCAAGAGGTGAACCACCAATCAACACTTGGGCTCAAATGAAGGATGTCATGCGAGCACATTTTGTGCCAACCTACTACAACCGCGATCTCTTCAAGAAGCTACAACTCCTCAAGCAAGGAACACAGAGTGTTGAAGAATACTACAAGGAAATGGAGATAGCCATGATTTGAGCCAATGTCACGGAAGATGATGAGCAAACAATGGCACATTTCTTGAATGGACTCAATCATCCCATCAAGAAGATTGCCAACTTCCAACCCTATTCCAACCTCATTGAGCTCATACATCAAGCAACCAAGGCGGAACGTCAAGTGCAAGATGACTTAAAGTACACCAAGTACTCATCCAAGACCTACGGTTTCTCCAACACCCAAGCTTCAACGACTCCTTCAACATTGATGAGGACATCAATACCATTGTTACACCCACAGCCCCTGGTGCTATACATATTGGACCAATTACTAGAGCTCGCGCACGCCAGCTAAATTACCAGGTACTTTCGTTTCTTGGTAATGATTCTAATGTTCATGAGAATATGATGCTGCCTAAATTGGATACATTTGTTTTGCTTACAAATGAAGGGCCTAGCTTAGAGAAGGATGAACATTGGAGCAAGAAAAAGCATGGAGATGATGGCATGCACAAGGGGAACAAGAACGGAGTTACGAGTGATGATTTCAGGTCTTTGAAGCCACCATAACGAGTGCATGAAGCCTTGGACGAAATATACAAGATGTCACTTCATAAATTTCGTCCAAAGGCTATTATAGGTGCTGCGTCACCTTTTTTATTGGGCCAGGCCCATGTAATTTCGAAATACATTAGTATAGGGTATTTTTAGAGTCCGTATGTGTGGGGAAACAAGATATAGGGTTGATTTTGGACCCCTCCACCAAGGGCCACGAAATTCCCCCTCTCTTCCTCCATATATACAGCCCTTAGGGCACCGTTTAGACTTTGGGTTTTGTTTAGATTAAAGTTCGCCATAGCTGCAACTTCGTGTACTTCGTTTATGTTCAACGACCAGACAAAGGCGTCACAGAACCCCACCTTGATCAATAAAGCTTTCATCTTATATTCGCAATATCCAGATTGCAATCTCAGTTTCTTGCTTGTTCTTTGTTTGCTTGCAGGAAACAGACCCTCGTGGTCAGGTTGATCGTGCTCCGGCGTGGTCAATAACCTCTCGGAGTTGCTTTAGCGATTGCTAAGGCGTGACGTCCTCGCACGTTCGTAGTCGGATCGTCAAAGTCGACTTCCACCAAAGCAAAATACATCATCTCATCGAAAGACGGGACACCTTTGCCTCTATCAAACATCTACATCAACCAAACCCTCTCAAAGCAACGACGACAAGTCAAGTTACAAGAAAACTTCGGCAAGTTCAAGTCGTCTTCCTCCTACTACAAGCAACTTCAAGCCGCGTGTGTCATCATCTACTCCAACCGATGAGACCGTCAAAACAAGCTCCTTCAAGTGTTTCACTTGCGGCGGCCGAGGCCACAAGTCCTTCCAATGCATGAACAAGTGCACCATGATCCTCAACAACGACGGCACATATGACTCAATGAGTGAAGAGGAGATGGAAGCCCTTGAGCAAGTGGCCATGCACCGGCGCGTGAACGAGGATGAAGATGATCAAGTCTTTTGTGATGAGGATTCGAGCCCCGCTCTCGTTGTCTGCAAAGTCTTGAGACTTCAACATCAACAAGAAGAAGACCAACGATGCCACATCTTCCACACTAAGGCCGGCATCAACGGAAGGTCCGTCAAGGTCATCATCGATGGAGGTAGTTGCCACAACTTGGCAAGTGAAGAACTATGTTCCAAGCTTCAATTGGTCAAGAGGAAGCACCCGCACCCCTACAAAATTCAATGGCTAAGTGACTCCGGCACTATACGAGTCGAGCATACGGTCCAAGTCTCTTTCAAAATTGGTGCTTATGAAGACACTTTGGAGTGTGATGTGGTCCCAATGACCGTTTGCCACCTCCTTCTTGGTCGACCATGGCAATTCGACCGTGGTGTCATCCACAATGGGCGTACCAATCACTATAGCTTCAAAATGAAAGGAAAGGAATATGTGCTACGACCTATGTCTCCTAGTCAAGTGATAACCGACAAGCAAGCCACCAATCATGGAAAGACTAGTGAAAAAGTGACATACCCAAAAGCGAGTGAGAGCCACAAGCCAAATTTGAGCGCCTCTTCGCCTAGAGAGAAAAACCTCATCATATTTGACACCAAAAGTGAGATAAGAGAAGTGTGTGAGAACCCATCGAGTGTGATGCACTTCGTCCTTGTGTGCAAAGATGGAGAGCCAACAACTAACACCTCTCACGAGTTACCTTTAGTGTTTCAATCTCTTTTGCAGGAATTCAAAGATGTTTTCCCTGATGAGCTACCGCCGGGTCTACCGCCACTACGAGGCATTGAGCATCGAATCGACCTCATCCCCGGAGCACCACTTCCAACCAAAGATCCATACCGTGTCAATCCCGAAGAAATGAGGGAGATTCAATGGCAAGTACAACAACTCATCGACAACGGTCATGTACGTGAAAGCTTAAGCCCATGTGCCGTTCCCGTCATACTTGTGCCTAAACCCGATGGAAGTTTCCGCCTGTGTTCCGATTGTAGACCCATAAACGCCATTACCGTTCGATATAGGCATCCCATTCCTCGCTTAGATGATATGCTTGATGAACTTAGCGGAGCCAACTTTTTCTCAAAAATTGATCTTAAAAGTGGCTATTATCAAATCCGCATTCAAGAAGGTGATGAATGGAAAACCGCTTTCAAAACAAAATTTGGCTTATATGAGTGGTTAGTGATGCCTATGGGTTTGTCGGAAGCACCCGGAACTTTCGTGCGTCTCATGCATCATGTGCTTAGACCTTACATTGGAGTCTTCGTTGTGGTTTACTTTGATGATATTCTTGTGTTTAGCAAAACCATGAAAGAGCACATTGATCATGTTAAATCTGTGTTGCAAACCCTCCGCAAAGAAAGCCTTTATGCGAACTTCAAAAAATGCACTTTTGGCGTTGACAAAGTGGTTTTCCTGGGTTTTGTTGTCTCTTCCAAGGGTGTCCATGTTGATGAAACTAAGATTACGGCAATTAAAACTTGGCCCCAATCCACCAATTTGCAACAAGTGCGTAGTTTTCTTGGTCTTGCAGGATTTTATCGCCGCTTTGTGAAAAACTTTAGCACAATTTCCGCTCCTTTGCATGCTTTGAGTAAGAAGAATGCACCTTTTGTTTGGGGATCTTTGCAATCCACCGCTTTTGATGAGCTCAAGTCTTTGCTTACTCATGCTCCGATTCTTGCTTTGCCCAACTTTGAGAAAACTTTTGAGGTTCATTGTGATGCAAGTGGTACCGGAATTGGCGGAGTTTTGATGCAAGAAAAACGAGCCATTGCTTATTTTAGTGAAAAACTCTTCGGTGCTCAACTTAACTACCCAATCTATGACAAAGAATTGTATGCTTTAGTGCGTGTGCTACATGTTTGGGAACATTACCTTAGACCTCATGAATTTGTCATCCATACCGATCATGAAACGCTTAAGTACTTAAAAGGCCAAACTAAGTTGAACAAGCGTCATGCCAAATGGAGTGAATTTATTGAATCTTTCCCATATGTCATCAAGTACATTAAGGGTAAAGAAAATGTTGTTGTGGATGCACTTGAGTTGAATGTTATTGCTTTTGAGCATATAAAAGACTTGTATGAGCATGATCCTTCTTTTGCTACTTCTTATGCTAAGTGTTTAACGCACACGTCTTGGGAACGATACTACATAAAGGATGATTATCTTATGAGATCTAACAAACTTTGCATTCCCGAGTCCTCTCTTCGTTTGCTACTTTTGCAAGAGGCTCATGGAGGTGGACTCATGGGACACTTTGGACGCAACAAAACTTTCACCACGCTCTCCAAGAACTACTTTTGGCCCAAGATGTTCCGTGACGTCTCACGCTTCACCAACCGTTGCTCTACATGTCGCAAAGCTAAGTCTAAAGCTCAATCCCATGGTCTTTACATGCCACTTCCTATTCCTTATCAACCTTGGGAAGACATTAGCGTGGATTTTATACTTGGTTTGCCTAGAACTCAAAATGGCAAGGATTCGGTCTTTGTTGTTGTGGACAGATTTTCTAAGATGGCACATTTCATTCCTTGCAACAACATAGACGATGCTTCACATATTGCTAATCTATTTTGTAGGGAAATCTTGCGACTTCATGGAGTGCCAAAGACAATTGTCTCGGACCGCGACGTCAAGTTCTTGAGTTACTTTTGGAAGACCCTATGCGCCAAACTCAGCATCAAGCTATTGTTCTCTTCGGCATACCATCCTCAAACCGACGGCCAAACGGAGGTGACGAACCATACACTCTCCACTCTACTTCGCGTGTTGATCAAGAGGAACATCAAGGAGTGGGAGGTGTGCCTACCAATCGCCGAGTACGCCTACAACCGTGCAAGACATTCGACAACCGGCAAGTCCCCCTTCGAGGTCGTCTACGGCTTCAACCCATTGTCCCCATTGACATTCTACCTCTTCCTCTACAAGAGCGCACCAACCTCGACGCAAGTGCCCGTGCAAGCTACATCAAGAAGATGCATGAAGATACAAGGCACACCATCGAGCGCCAAGTACAACGCCTCGCGACCAAGCTCAATGTCAACAAGCACCCCATGATATTCAACATTAGAGACCTAGTGTGGCTACATCTTCGCAAGGACCGCTTCCCCAACGAACGCAAGTCCAAGCTTCTCCCTCGCGCCAATGGACCTTTCAAGGTGCTAGCACGTTACAACAACAATGCTTACAAGATCGATCTCCCACGCGACAAGTACAACGTGAGCGACATCTTCAATGTCTCCGATCTCTCCCCGTACCATGGTGATGAGGTTTTCGATCCGAGGTTGGATCTTTCACAAGGGGGGGGGAGATGATGTGGAGCATCCTTCGGTCATCCCCATGGACCTTCCGTCGCCTCACCAAGCACCAAGAGGACCCATGACACGAGCCCGAGCTAAGGCTATTGAAGATAAGGTGAACTCGCTCCTCTCCGAACTTTCTCTTCCTACTCACGAGACATGGCTACTACCTCATTCGGAAACTCTGTGTGTGATCAGGTGCCTGGAAGCGAGCCACGGAACAGCTACATACAAGAGCCAAGACGGCGAAGACCCCAAGCATGGTGGACAAGAAGAAGAGCTGCCGTGGAAGCTACAGGCGTCAGACGACCGACCAAGTCCGGACATCCCACGAGTCCCAGGACACGGACGTCCGGTACCTGGCCACCCGAACCAAATCTACGGAAGTCCGAGACGTCCCGGACGACCGGACGACAAGCAACCGAGCCGAAACCACAGACGACCGACGATCTCCGGGCGTCCGGACCGTCACGAAGCTCCGGACGACCGACCCCCTCCGGACGTCCGACGCGCCCATGACAGAGCTGATTCTACGGACGCCCGAGCCCGACCGGACGTCCAAACTGTCCCGAACCTCCGGACGTCCGACGTCTTCCGGACGACCGACACCTGAGTGACCGCACCTGCGGGCTGGAGCCCTTGTACCCCTTCGCTTTGACTTCCATTTTCACTAAGACTATAAATAGGATGCCCCCACCTCCTAGGGAGGGTCAGCATAGGTTTAGCTCATATTTTGTGTGAGAGCCTTTCTCATCCACTTGGCTACTTCTCCTCGGAGCTTAGGACCTCTTCGGAGAAGATCCCCCAAGCGGATTTAAGACCCCGTTCTAGGGAAGACCATCAAGACCTCCGTACGGAGAAGAATTGTTCCTTTGTATCCTTACCTTGGTTGATTGTGGATCATATGTTACTCTATGTTGTCGGAGATCTAACACTAATGTGATTGATTCTATGTCGTTTAGTGTTTCTCTCCCTCGTTTTTCCCGTGTTTCCCATTTGTGCTTCCGTGTGTTCTTCATGATTCCCCGTAGGATCCACTCCAAACGTGAAAGATCGTCCACATAGGGTTCCACCCTACATCACCTTCCCAGCTCCACATACATCTACTTCGTGCGTTTCACTCTCCCTGGTAATCGCTCTATCCAAGCTTTGAGTGTTTTGACTACAACGGTTGCCGATCACCGCCTGCTGCTGGGTAAGAACTGGTAAGACTTTATGATTTGCTTGACTGATTTGTGACACCCACCAGCACCTCTTGTTAGTAGTCTGTAGGATCATATTCTTGTGTGTTTCTATTCCTACTAACCATGCCAGGATCACAAGCCGACGAGACTGACTGGGAGAACATGACGAATAAGGATTTGCATGATAAATTTCAGCAAATGATGAGTGGATAGGTGCAAGATGTGCTAAACAGATTTGAAGAGGCCATGGAGAAGATCGATGGCATGGAGAAGACGTTCGAAACAAAGCTCGATAACAAGTTTAATGAATTGCTCGCGCGTCTTCCACCACCACCACCTGCTGCACCTAACGCACCTCTCCAACAACAACAACGACGACTACCTCCACGTCGTGAAACAGACCTCCGCCGTGCGAGCCGTGTCCCTCTTGTGTTTGGCCAAACTGTTGGTGCTCCTGTTGATACTTCTGTGGCTCCTGCTACTGATGCAGAGGAGGATGATTATGTGGGAGATTACGAGGATGAGGTTGATCAAAATTAGAACTACGTGCAACCACCTACACCACAACCACCAGGTCATCCACATGCAAATAATCACAATGGTAGGGCTCTCCCTCAGGTACGAGATCATGACCATCTTCCTAAACTGAAATCGAATATTCCACCATTTGAGGGTAGATATGTTCCTGATATATATCTTACTTGGGAGTTAGAAACTGAACAACGATTTACATGTTTACAATATCCCGAGGAGAAACGGGTTGCCGCTGCTGTTTGTGCTTTCACTACTTTTGCATGTGTATGGTGGTCTGAACATTGTAGATTATATCCTATTCCAACTACTTGGGCTGCTTTGCAAACTGCTATGCGTACTTGTTGGGTTCAACCATATTATCAACGTGAATTGCTTCAAAAATTCCAGCGCTTAAGACAAGGGAAAAATTCTGTGGAAGAATATTATCAGGAATTACAAACTGGCATGATTAGATGTGGTATTGTTGAGGAGAATGAAGCTATGCTTGCACATTTTCTGGGTGGATTCAATAGAGAGATTCAGACCATTCTAGACTATAAGGAGTATACTAATATCACTCGTTTATTCCATCTTGCTTGTAAAGCTGAACGTGAAGTGCAGGATCGACAAGGATTGGCGCGAACTAATTTTTCTGCAGGCCGACCTTCATCATGGACATCGCGTGCATATTCTACTTCAACTGCACCAGCACCTCCATCAGGTGCCACCTCCAGTTGTGATACAAGAAAACAGGCACAACCACCATTATCTGCCAAGAGCGCACCTGCCGGGCCTGCACAGAGTTCTTCTTCTTCCATGGCATCAACATGGCACACAAGTGATATTATTTGTCGTCGTTGTAAGGGAAGAGGTCATTGTGCGAGAGAATGCAAATCTCAGCGTGTGATGATTGCTACCGAGGATGGTGGGTATGAGTCCGCTACTGACTATGATGAGGAGACTTTGGCTCTTATTACACGTGAAGAACATGGTCGAGATGATTCTGATCATGAGATGCAATACATGGCTCCTGAAGATGCTGACAGGTATGAATGTTTAGTTGCTCTACGTGTTTTGAGTGTGCAGGTCACACAAGCTGAGAAAAATCAGAGGCACAATTTGTTCCATACCAAGGGAGTTGTGAAGGAACGTTCTGTGCGCGTCATCATAGACGGAGGGAGCTGCAACAACTTGGCTAGCATGGAGATGGTGGAGAAGCTTTCTCTCACCACAAGACCACATCCACATCCTTACAACATCCAATGGTTCAACAACAGCGGCAAGGTTAAGGTAACACGTACTGTTGTGTGCATCTTAGTATCTCTACATATGCTGATTATGTTGATTGTGATGTGGTACCTATGCAAGCATGTTCCTTATTACTTGGTAGACCATGGCAATTTGATAAAAATTCTGTACACCATGGTAGAAACAATAAGTATACTCTTGTTCATAAGGATAAAAATATTACTTTGCTTCCTATGACTCCTGATTCTATTTTGAAAGATGATATTAATAGAGCTAATAAAGCAAAACAAGAGAAGAATAAGAGTGAAAATCAGATTGTGGCAAAAGAATTTGAGCAACAAATGAAGCCTAATAATAAACCATCTACTGTTGCTTCTGAAATTAAATTGAAAAGTGCATGTTTATTTGCCACCAAATCTGATATTGATGAGCTAGATTTCAGCAAATCTGTTTGCTATGCTTTTGTGTGCAAAGAGGCATTATTTTCATTCGAGGACGTGCCTTCCTCTTTGCCTCCTGCTGTCACTAACATTTTGCAGGAGTTCGCTGACGTCTTTCCACAAGACGTGCCACCAGGATTACCGCCTATTCGAGGGATTGAGCGTCAAATTGACTTAATTCCCGGTGCTTCACTGCCAAACCGTGCGCCATACCGTACCAATCCAGAGGAGACAAAGGAGATTATGCGTCAAGTACAAGAGGTTCTCGACAAAGGTTATATACGCGAATCCCTTAGTCCTTGTGCTGTTCCTATTATTCCAGTGCCGAAAAAGGATGGTACATCACGTATGTGTGTTGATTGTAGAGGCATTAATAATATTACTATTCGTTATCGTCATCCTATTCCTAGGCTAGATGATATGCTTGATGAATTGAGTGGATCTACAATTTTCTCCAAAGTTTATTTGCGTAGTGGATACCATCAAATTCTTATGAAATTGGGAGATGAACGGAAAACAACATTTAAAACTAAGTTTGGATTATATGAGTGGTTAGTCATGCCTTTTGGGTTAACTAATGCACCTAGTACTTTCATGAGATTAATGAATGAAGTTTTACGTGCTTTCATTGGACGATTTGTGGTAGTTTACTTTGATGACATATTGATTTATAGCAGATCTTTGTAAGAACAATTGGAACATTTACGTGTTGTTTTTATTGCTCTACATGATGCATGTTTGTTTGGTAACCTTGGGAAGTGCACCTTTTGCACCGACCGAGTATATTTTCTTGGCTATGTTGGTACTCCACAGGGAATTGAAGTTGACAAAGCCAAGATTGAAGCTATTGAGAGTTGGCGGCAGCCCAAAACGGTCACACAAGTGAGGAGTTTTCTTGGCCTCGCTGGATTCTATAGGCGTTTTGTGAGAGATTTCAGCACCATTGCTGCACCTCTCAACGAGCTTACAAAGAAGGATGTGCCTTTTGTTTGGGGTACCGCACAGGAAGAAGCCTTCACGGTATTGAAAGATAAGTTGACACATGCTCCTTTACTCCAACATCCTGATTTTAATAAGACTTTTGAGCTTGAATGTGATGCTAGTGGAATTGGATTAGGAGGTGTGTTATTACAAGATGGCAAACCTGTTGCATACTTTTATGAAAAATTGAGTGGGCCTAGTCTGAATTATTCTACTTATGGTAAAGAATTATATGCTCTTGTTCGGACTTTAGAAACATGGCAACATTATTTATGGCCCAAAGAATTTGTTATACATTATGATCATGAATCTTTGAAACATATTAAAAGTCAAGCTAAACTGAATCGTAGACATGCTAAATGGGTTGAATTCATTGAGACATTCCCTTATGTCACTAAACACAAGAAGGGTAAAGAAAATGTTATTGCTGATGCATTGTCTCGTCGCTATACTATGCTTTCACAACTTGACTTCAAAATATTTGGTTTGGAGACCATCAAAGATCAATATGTGCATGATGCTGATTTTAAAGATGTATTGCAGAATTGTAAAGAAGGAAGAACATGGAACAAGTTCATCGTTAATGATGGATTTGTGTTCCATGCTAACAAGCTATGCATTCCAGCTAGCTTCGTTCGTCTTTTGTTGTTGCAGGAGGCGCATGGAGGAGGACTAATGGGACACTGATAGAGGCGGAGGTGTCCCGTCTTTCGATGAGATGATGGATTTCGCTTTGGTGGAAGTCGACTTTGACGATCCGACTACGAACGTGCGAGGACGTCGCGCCTTAGCAATCGCTAAACCAACTCCGAGAGGTTATTGACCACGCCGGAGCACGATCAACCTGACCACGAGGGTCTGTTTCCTGCGAGCAAACGAAGAACAAGCAAGAAACTGAGATTGCAATCTGGATATTGCGAATATAAGATGAAGGCTTTATTGATCAAGGTGGGGTTCTGTGACGCCTTTGTCTGGTCGTTGAACACAAACGAAGTACGCGAAGTTGCAGCTATGGCGAACTTTTAATCTAAACAAAACCCAAAGTCTAAACAATGCCCTAAGGGCTGTATATATGGAGGAAGAGGGGGGAATTTCGTGGCCCTTGGTGGAGGGGTCCGAAATCAACCCTATCTCTTGTTTCCCCACACATACGGACTCTAAAAATAGCCTATACTTATGTATTTCGAAATTACATGGGCCTGGCCCAATAATAAGGTGACGCAGCACCTAAAATAGCCTCGGGACGAAATTTATGAAGTGGCATCTTGTATATTTCGTCCAAGGCTTCATGCACCCATTATGGTGGCTTCAAAGTCCTGAAATCATCACTTGTAACTCCGTTCTTGTTCCCCTTGCGCATGCCATCATCTCCATGCTTGTTCTTGCTCCAATGTTCATCCTTCTCCAAGCTAGGCCCTTCATTTGTGAGCAAAACAAATGTATCCAATTTAGGCAGCATCATATTCTCATGAACATTAGAATCATTACCAAGAAACGAAAGTACCTGGTAATTTAGTTGGCGTGCACGAGCTCTAGTAATTGGTCTAGTATGTATAGCAGCAGGGGCTGTGGGTGTAACAATTTTATTGATGTCCTCATCATCCTCCCCTTCTTGAAATGAAGTCGTCCTCGACGGAAGTTCATCTTCCTCACCCAAATAAGGCTTCAAATCTGCAATGTTAAAAGTGGGACTAACCCCAAAATCTGCAGGCAGCTCAAGTTTATATGCATTATCATTTATTTTCTCTAACACCTTAAAGGGACCATCAGCACGTGGCATTAGCTTTGATTTGCGCAAATCAGGAAATCTATCCTTACGCAAATGTAACCAAACAAGATCTCCAGGTGCAAACACAACATGTTTTCTACCCTTATCTCCAGCAAGTTTATATTTAGCATTCATACGCTCAATGTTTTCCTTAGTTAACTCATGCATTTTTAAAATCAATTCAGCATGTTGTTTAGCATCAAAATTAACCTTCTCCGAAGATGGAAGAGGCAACAAATCAATAGGTGCACGAGGTAGGAAACCATACACAACTTCAAAAGGGCACATCTTAGTAGTAGAATGCAATGAACGATTATAAGCAAATTCAATATGAGGCAAGCATTCCTCCCACATTTTCTTATTATTCTTCAAAACAGCCCTAAGCATAGTAGACAACGTTCTATTGACTACTTCAGTTTGTCCATCAGTTTGGGGGTGACAAGTAGTACTAAAAAGCAGTTTAGTCCCCAACTTAGCCCATAAACATCTCCAAAAGTGGCTAAGAAATTTAGTATCAGGATCTGAAACAATAGTATTTGGCACACCATGCAAGCGAATAATTTCACGAAAGAGCAAATCATCAACATTAACAGCATCATCACTTTTATGACATGGTATAAAGTGTGCCATTTTCGAGAATCTATCCACGACAACAAATATGCTATCCCTCCCCTTCTTTGTTCGAGGTAAACCTAAAACAAAGTCCATAGATATATCCTCCCAAGGAACACTAGGTACAGGCAAAGGCATATATAAACCATGAGGATTGAGTCGTGACTTAGCTTTTTGACATGTAGTGCATCGAGCAATAAAACGCTCAACATCCCGTCTCATCTTTGGCCAAAAGAAATGTGTAGCAAGTACGTCCTCCGTCTTCTTCACGCCAAAGTGTCCCATTAATCCTCCTCCATGCGCCTCCTGCAACAACAAAAGACGAACGGAGCTAGCTGGAATGCATAGCTTGTTAGCACGAAACACAAATCCATCGTTAACGACAAACTTGTTCCACATTCTTCCTTCTTTACAATTCTGCATTACATCTTTAAAATCAGCATCATGCACATATTGATCTTTGATGGTCTCCAAACCAAATATTTTGAAGTCAAGTTGTGAAAGCATAGTATAGCGACGAGACAATGCATCAGCAATAACATTTTCTTTTCCCTTCTTGTGTTTAATGACATAAGGGAAAGTCTCAATGAATTCAACCCATTTAGCATGTCTACGATTCAGTTTAGCTTGACTTTTAATATGTTTCAAAGATTCATGATCAGAATGTATAACAAATTCTTTGGGCCATAAATAATGTTGCCATGTTTCTAAAGTCCGAACAAGAGCATATAATTCTTTATCATAAGTAGAATAATTCAGACTAGGCCCACTCAATTTTTCAGAAAAGTATGCAACAGGTTTGCCATCTTGTAATAACACACCTCCTAATCCAATTCCACTAGCATCACATTCAAGCTCAAAAGTCTTATTAAAATCAGGAAGTTGGAGTAAAGGAGCATGTGTCAACTTATCTTTCAATACCGTGAAGGCTTCTTCCTGTGCGGTACCCCAAACAAAAGGCACATCCTTCTTTGTAAGCTCGTTGAGAGGTGCAGCAATGGTGCTGAAATCTCTCACAAAACGCCTATAGAATCCAGCGAGGCCAAGAAAACTCCTCACTTGTGTGACCGTTTTGGGCTGCGGCCAACTCTCAATAGCTTCAATCTTGGCTTTGTCAACTTCAATTCCCTTTGGAGTAACAACATAGCCAAGAAAAGATACTCGGTCGGTGCAAAAGGTGCACTTCCCAAGGTTACCAAACAAACGTGCATCACGTAGAGCAATAAAAACAGCACGTAAATGTTCCAAATGTTCTTCCAAAGATCTGCTATAAATCAGTATGTCATCAAAGTAAACTACCACAAATCGTCCAATGAAAGCACGTAAAACTTCGTTCATTAATCTCATGAAAGTACTAGGTGCATTAGTTAACCCAAAAGGCATGACTAACCACTCATATAATCCAAACTTAGTTTTAAATGTTGTTTTCCATTCATCTCCCAATTTCATACGAATTTGATGGTAGCCACTACGCAAATCAACTTTGGAGAATATTGTAGAGCCACTCAATTCATCAAGCATATCATCTAGCCTAGGAATAGGATGACGACAACGAATAGTAATATTATTAATGCCTCTACAATCAACACACATACGTGATGTACCATCCTTTTTCGGCACTAGAATAATAGGAACAACACAAGGTCTAAGGGATTCGCGTATATAACCTTTGTCGAGAAGCTCTTGTACTTGACGCATAATCTCCTTCGTCTCCTCTGGATTGGTACGGTATGGTGCACGGTTTGGCAGTGAAGCACCGGGAATTAAGTCAATCTGATGCTCAATCCCTCGAATAGGCGGTAATCCCGGTGGCACGTCTTGTGGAAAAACGTCAGCGAACTCCTGCAAAATGATAGTGACAGCAGGAGGCAAAGAGGAAGGCACGTCCTCGAATGAAAATAATGCCTCTTTGCACACAAAAGCATAGCAAACAGATTTGCTGAAATCTAGCTCATCAATATCAGATTTGGTGGCAAATAAACATGCACTTTTCAATTTAATTTCAGAAGCAACACTAGATGGTTTATTATTAGGCTTCATTTGTTGCTCAAATTCTTTTGCCAGAATCTGATTTTCACTCTTATTCTTCTCCTGTTGTGCTTTATTAGCTCTATTAATATCATCTTTCAAAATGGAATCAGGAGTCATAGGAAGCAAAGTAATATTTTTATCCTTATGAACAAGAGTATAGTGATTGTTTCTACCATGGTGTACAGAATTTTTATCAAATTGCCATGGTCTACCAAGTAATAAGGAACATGCTTGCATAGGTACCACATCACAATCAACATAATCAGCAAATGTAGAGATACTAAAATGCACACGAACAGTACGTGTTACCTTAACCTTGCCGCTGTTGTTGAACCATTGGATGTAGTAAGGATGTGGATGTGGTCTTGTGGTGAGAGAAAGCTTCTCCACCATCTCCATGCTAGCCAAGTTGTTGCAGCTCCCTCCGTCTATTATGACGCGCACAGAACGTTCCTTCACAACTCCCTTGGTATGGAACAAATTGTGCCTCTGATTTTGCTCAGCTTGTGTGACCTGCACACTCAAAACACGTTGAGCAACTAAACATTCATACCTGTCAGCGTCTTCAGGAGCCATGTATTGCGTCTCATGATCAGAATCATCTCCACCATGTTCTTCACGTGTAATAAGAGCCAATGTCTCCTCATCATAGTCACTAGCGGACTCATATCCACCATCCGCGGTAGCAATCATCACATGCGGAGATTTGCATTCCCTCGCATAATGACCTCCTCCCTTACAACAACGACAAATAATATCACTTGTGTGCCATGTTGATGCCGTGGAAGAAGAAGAACGCTGTGCAGGCCCCGCAGGTGCGCTCTTGGCAGATAATGGTGGTTGTGCCTGTTTTCTTGTATCACGGCTGGAGGTGGCACCGGATGGAGGTGCTGGTGCAGTTGAAGTAGAAGATGCACGTGGAGTCCATGATGAAGGTCGGCCTGCGGAAAAGTTAGTTCGCCCCAATGCTTGTCGATCCTGCACTTCATGTTCAGCTTTACAAGCAAGATGGAATAAATGAGTGATATTAGTATACTCCTTATAGTCTAAAATGGTCTGAATCTCTCTAGTTAATCCACCCAGAAAACGTGCAAGCATAGCTTCATTCTCCTCAACAATACCACATCTAATCATGCTAGTTTGTAATTCCTGATAATATTCTTCTACAGAATTTTTCCCTTTTCTTAAATGCTGCAATTTTTGAAGCAATTCACGTTGATAATATGGTGGAACCCAACGCGTACGCATAGCAGTTTTCAAAGCAGCCCAAGTAGTTGGAATAGGATATAATCTACAATGTTCAGACCACCATACACATGCAAAACTAGTGAAAGCACAAACAGCAGCAGCAACTCGTCTCTCCTCAGGATATTGTAAACATGTAAATCGTTGTTCAGTTTCTAACTCCCAAGTAAGATATATATCAGGAACATATCTACCCTCAAATGGTGGAATATTCAATTTCAGTTTAGGAATATGGACATCATCTCGTACCTGAGGTGGTGGTGCAGGTCTACCATTACGAATATATACCTGAGGTCGACCTGCTGGTGGTGGTGCTGGTGGCTGCTCGTAGATCTGATTTTGATCAACCTCATCCTCATAATCGCCCGCATACTCATCATCCTCCTGGGTACCAGCAACAGCAGTAGCAGGAGCCACAGAAGTATCAACAGCAGCACCAACAGTTTGGCCAAACGCAAGAGGAACACGGCTCGCTCGGCGAAGGTCTATTTCGCGACGTGGAGGTAGTCGTTGTTGTTGTTGTTGGAGAGGTGCGTTAGGTGCAGCGGGTGGTGGTGGTGGAAGACGCGCGAGCAATTCATTAAATCTGTTATCGAGCTTTATTTCGAACGTCTTCTCAAGGCCAGTGATCTTCTCCATGGCCTCTTCAAAATTGTTCAGCACATCTTGCACCTGTTCAGTCATCATTTGCTGAAACTTATCATGAAGCTCCTTGTTCGATAAATTCTCCCAGTCAATCTCGTCGGCTTGTGATCCTGGCATGGTTAGCAGCAATAGAAACACACAAGAATATGATCCTACAGACTACGAACAAGTGGTGGTGGTGGGTGTCACAAATCCGTCAAGCAAAACTCAAATTCTTACCAGTTCTTACCCAGCAACAGGCGGTGATCGGCAACCGTTGTAGTCAAAACTCTCAAAGCTTGGATAGAGCGATTACCAGGGAGAGTCAAACGCACGACGTAGATGTATGTGGAGCTGGGAAGGCTTATACTATGGTAGCAAAAAGGGTCAGCAATAATCAATTCAGAGATGCAAAGTTGAATAAACGCTCAACGACGGTACTGTGCTGGTCCTAGGCTAGACTGTGCTAGAGACGCGAGCCTAGAACACCAACAAAATCACGGCGCGGCACGTAAACAAGGGAAAAGCACACTCTGAAAAAAAAATTCGCTCTTTTTTTGCGCTCTTTTTATATTTTTGCGCTGTTTTTTTTTTTCGAAATATCACTATAATGGCGAGTGTCTCAAAACTCTTCCTAGCTCAAACTGACAGGATGGGCACGAAATTTTTCGACCAAATTTTTTTTTTCGACTGCCCGGACCCAAAAACTGGAAACGGGTCAAAAAAAACTTCCTATAATGGCACCTGTCTCAAAACACTCAGAAACACCTAAAAATAGGATAGCCAGAATTTTTTTCGAAAAATGCGTTTTCGAAAAGTTTTGGGCCTAAACGGAGCGTGGCTACCCGACTCTTTTTTTTTTCCAAAACCTACTCCGGCAAGGAAACACGAATCGGAAACTAGATGGATCTCAAAAACAAACCTAATAAGCAAAGAACTCGGATTGGTGGTGGATATATGGTGGTGGTATATGGCAGCGGTGGTGGTAGCGGTGGTAGTATATGGATATGGATCGGTGGTGGTATATGGACACGTATTGGTGGTGGTATATGGATATGGATTCGGAGCGGTGGCGGATAAGCGGTGGTGGTAGATGGCAGGGGCGATGATGATGGTGCGGCGGCGGCGTGACAACTTATGACCAGAACTCGAAACTCTAAAAGACTAGACTCTAAGACCAGCAACTAGACACGACGATGCAACCGCAAATTCAACAAAGCAAAACCCTAAAAAGATTATGCAAAGGCTCAGATTGGTTCGGATATGATGAACTAACCCTAATTTTTTTGTGTGGCTTTTTCGTGGACTGTAGGTATGAAGAACAGACTCGATCTAAACTACGAAAAACTGTAAAATCTCACCGAGCAACCTGGAAATCTGATACCACTTGATAGAGGCGGAGGTGTCCCGTCTTTCGATGAGATGATGGATTTCGCTTTGGTGGAAGTCGACTTTGACGATCCGACTACGAACATGCGAGGACGTCGCGCCTTAGCAATCGCTAAACCAACTCCGAGAGGTTATTGACCATGCCGGAGCACGATCAACCTGACCACGAGGGTCTGTTTCCCGCGAGCAAACGAAGAACAAGCAAGAAACTGAGATTGCAATCTGTATATTGCGAATATAAGATGAAGGCTTTATTGATCAAGGTGGGGTTCTGTGACGCCTTTGGCTGGTCGTTGAACACAAACGAAGTACGCGAAGTTGCTGCTATGGCGAACTTTTAATCTAAACAAAACCCAAAGTCTAAACGATGCCCTAAGGGCTGTATATATGGAGGAAGAGGGGGGAATTTCGTGGCCCTTGGTGGAGGGGTCCGAAATCAACCCTATCTCTTGTTTCCCCACACATACGGACTCTAAAAATAGCCTATACTTATGTATTTCGAAATTACATGGGCCTGGCCCAATAATAAGGTGACGCAGCACCTAAAATAGCCTCGGGACGAAATTTATGAAGTGGCATCTTGTATATTTCGTCCAAGGCTTCATGCACCCATTATGGTGGCTTCAAAGTCCTGAAATCATCACTTGTAACTCCGTTCTTGTTCCCCTTGCGCATGCCATCATCTCCATGCTTGTTCTTGCTCCAATGTTCATCCTTCTCCAAGCTAGGCCCTTCATTTGTGAGCAAAACAAATGTATCCAATTTAGGCAGCATCATATTCTCATGAACATTAGAATCATTACCAAGAAACGAAAGTACCTGGTAATTTAGTTGGCGTGCACGAGCTCTAGTAATTGGTCCAGTATGTATAGCAGCAGGGGCTGTGGGTGTAACAATTGTATTGATGTCCTCATCAGACACTTTGGCGTGAAGAAGACGGAGGACGTACTTGCTACACATTTCTTTTGGCCAAAGATGAGACGGGATGTTGAGCGTTTTATTGCTCGCTGCACTACATGTCAAAAAGCTAAGTCACGACTCAATCCTCATGGTTTATATATGCCTTTGCCTGTACCTAGTGTTCCTTGGGAGGATATATCTATGGACTTTGTTTTACGTTTACCTAGAACAAAGAAGGGGAGGGATAGCATATTTGTTGTCGTGGATAGATTCTCGAAAATGGCACACTTTATACCATGTCATAAAAGCGATGATACTGTTAATGTTGCTGATTTGTTTTTTTGTGAAATTTTTTGCTTGCATGGTGTGCCAAATACTATTGTTTCGGATCGTGATACTAAATTTCTTAGCCACTTTTGGATATGTTTATGGGCTAATTTGGGGACTAAACTGCTTTTTAGTACTACTTGTCACCCCGAAACTGAT
The DNA here is from genome assembly GCF_018294505.1 of Triticum aestivum. Lineage (NCBI taxonomy): Eukaryota > Viridiplantae > Streptophyta > Magnoliopsida > Poales > Poaceae > Triticum > Triticum aestivum. Next base: position 364,014,995 of record NC_057798.1, on the reverse strand, counting down.
GGACAAACTGAAGTAGTCAATAGAACATTGTCTACTATGCTTAGGGCTGTTTTGAAGAATAATAAGAAAATGTGGGAAGAATGCTTGCCTCATATTGAATTTGCTTATAATCGTTCATTGCATTCTACTACTAACATGTGCCCTTTTGAAATTGTGTATGGGTTCCTACCTCGTGCACCTATTGATTTGTTGCCTCTTCCATCTTCGGAGAAGGTTAATTTTGATGCTAAACAACGTGCTGAATTGATTTTAAAAATGCATAAGTTAAGTAAGGAAAACATTGAGCGTATGAATGCTAAATATAAACTTGCTGGAGATAAGGGTAGAAAACATGTTGTGTTTGCACCTGGAGATCTTGTTTGGTTACATTTGCGTAAGGATAGATTTCCTGATTTGCGCAAATCAAAGCTAATGCCACGTGTTGATGGTCCCTTTAAGGTCTTGGAGAAAATAAATGATAATGCATATAAACTTGAGCTGCCTGCAGATTTTGGGGTTAGTCCCACTTTTAACATTGCAGATTTGAAGCCTTATTTGGGTGAGGAAGATGAACTTCCGCCGAGGACGACTTCATTTCAAGAAGGGGAGGATGATGAGGACATCAATACTATTGTTACACCCACAGCCCCTGCTGCTATACATATTGGACCAATTACTAGAGCTCGCGCATGCCAACTAAATTAGCAGGTACTTTCGTTTCTTGGTAAAGATTCTAATGTTCATGAGAATATGGTGCTGCCTAAATTGGATACATTTGTTTTGCTTACAAATGAAGGGCCTAGCTTGGAGAAGGATGAACATTGGAGCAGGAACAAGCATGGAGATGATGGCATGCGCAAGGCGAACAAGAACGGAGTTACAAGTGATGATTTCAGGACTTTGAAGCCACCATAATGGGTGCATGAAGCCTTGGACGAAATATACAAGATGCCACTTCATAAATTTCGTCCCGAGGCTATTTTAGGTGCGGCGTCACCTTATTATTGGGCCAGGCCCATGTAATTTCGAAATACATAAGTATAGGCTATTTTTAGAGTCCGTATGTGTGGGGAAACAAGAGATAGGGTTGATTTCGGACCCCTCCACCAAGGGCCACGAAATTCCCCCCTCTTCCTCCATATATACAGCCCTTAGGGCATCGTTTAGACTTTGGGTTTTGTTTAGATTAAAAGTTCGCCATAGCTGCAACTTCGCGTACTTCGTTTGTGTTCACCGACCAGACAAAGGCGTCACAGAACCCCACCTTGATCAATAAAGCCTTCATCTTATATTCGCAATATCCAGATTGCAATCTCAGTTTCTTGCTTGTTCTTCGTTTGCTCGCAGGAAACAGACCCTCGTGGTCAGGTTGATCGTGCTCCGGCATGGTCAATAACCTCTCGGAGTTGGTTTAGCGATTGCTAAGGCGCGACGTCCTCACACGTACGCAGTCGGATCGCCAAAGTCGACTTCCACCAAAGCGATATCCATCATCTCATTGAAAGACGGGACACCTTTGCCTCTGTCATTTCCATACAACCATAGTGACACACTTGCTTAAAACATTTTGCAGACAGAACCAAACAGAAGAACTTATTACGGTTTTGAGAAGCAGCTCAGTGAGCACTATACAAAATCCGTATTCACTGAGTTCAGGAGGAAACTTAAAAATAGCACACTCTCCCGCATAAAAACAAGCCAGGATCCTACAGCTGACAAACATAATTGTCTTGTGACCTACCATGAGCCAACGGATACGTTCTCATGGTCAAACCATGAGTTCAAAGTTGTTGCGAACACTGAGACCGAGGAATACAGCTGCGAGTGCATGTTGTTTGAGCATACAGGTAAATATAGACAGAGAACACAAATAATTTTTACACGTCCAATTCCAAAATATACAAAAAGTGAATTTAATATTTATGGTTTTTTCATGATGAAAACTAATTGTTTTTTCATGCACAAAAACTACCTGCTCCTAGGTCTGTTCTGCGTGCACATAATTGCAATGCTCGAGCACCTGAGAGTGAAGAGTGTACCTGATATCTACATCCTAAAGAGGTACACTACAGAGCGAAGGCAAGGGAAATATTTGACAGGAGAGACTACAAGACTGAATCATTTGATGGGTCTTCGTTCCTGCATCAACAAAATGAACTTCTCCAAATAGCTTTGAAAATTGTGAGAACAGGAGGCAAGTCAGACGACCAACACGTAACAGCGAAAGCTGGCCTGCTAGAAGTGTTAAACAGGGTTGAAGCAGTTGGTTCATTAACAGCAGCTGATGATGATGATGGTGATGCATGCACTCCACCAGATATAAACCAGTTTGAGCCTGACTTATCAACAAACATGCCGAGAACATCGCATGACGATGATGACATGCCTAGTACTGGATGCAATGCTCAATCTGTAACTAAGGCTATCTTACCTCCACCAATATCAAAAACTAAGGGCAGCAGGTATAAGAACACACCTGAATCGAGACCATCGGTGGCTGGAAAGAAAATGAAGCTGGAAGAAGCAGTCCTAAAAACAGATGACAAAACTGAAACAGGGAAGATGAAATGTGGTATGTGCAGCAAGATTGGGTCAGGGCACAATGCTAGGTCGTGTCCAACAAAATTTCCCAAAGATGAAAAGAAACAACTGAATAAAAAAGTAAAAGGATATGCCAGGGATGCAAGCAAATTTGGTCAGGGCACAACATTCTAAGTTGTCCAGTGATCAAAGCTTCTTTGGAGATAGCAAAGAAAATAAATCAGAAATCTAAGAAGAACAATAATATGTCCACTGCAGAAGATGAAGAAGAAGAAGAAGAAGAAGAAGAAGAATATGAACAGGAAGAAGAAGAAGAGGATGATGATGAAGACAATGATATTGATAAAGAGGACACGAAGAAGAGGAAGAACGAACACCACCTCCCCCACCCAAAAAAAAGCAAGATACAACAGCAATAATCAAGCGCCAAAACAAACACCAGCAAGGAGTAGCTCTGGATTAAAGAAATGTTGATTAGCTTGTATAATATATTAACTTGTCATATTGCTGCATGGGTTGTATGTTACTCTCAGAACATAGATGATATATACTACAACTACTGTGCTACAGCTACTGTGCCAACCAATTTCCGACTTAAAAATATGCTGATTTGGATGGATGAGTACAATTTACTTGTTATATTGCTGTAAAAAGTTATATGGTAATGTGCTAATGTGAGTCATGACTGATATATAAACAAATACATTGACATTGAAAATTGATCTGGTTCTATAAAACCCATAGATTTCACAAACTTTGCAAGTATATATAAACAAATACATTGACATTGTAAATACATATATATATACAGACTTTGCAAGTATTATTTTAACAAACAACAAGTTTCAAAGAAGTACAGAATACATAGATAAAGAAGTACAAACGTAACACTAAGGGAAGTACATATACTATTATGACATCAGTTCTATAATTTTGAAAAATAAAGTACTTTAAAAAATCAAGGTACTACACCAGTGAGTATACGCCTCGACTTCGCATATAGTAAAAATGTTTCTGTATCATTTCTGTTTGCCTTCCTTTTAGAAACGTATATACAATGGTGCCTAACCACACCCACCTACCACCCCCCCACACACACACCCCTAAGATAGATGGTGAGGCTCTGGTGTGACGGACTCGCCTCCACATGCGATGCCGCGGCACGCCGCGTCGTCGCCTGCTACGACTCGTTCCTACCTCGGCTTACCGGGTGGGCCTGCGCCTCGCTAGCGCTCGCCGCAGGCCCACCCAGCTCGGCCTCGCGCTAACACAGATGGGGGTACAATTCACTCGGCACAAGACAGTGTAAGGGGGGGTCTCCCCCCTACCCGACCCCCCTTCCATAACAAGTAAAATATTCTATTATATTTAACAAAATGAATTAATCAGTAAAAAATGCTTGCAGGACAAAAATGATGCTCTAAATAATACATTTTGAGTAAAAAATCTGTGTTGAAAAAGAAGTACAGTAAATACAACTATATGAAGTACAAATAAGCAAAAGTGGAAGTACAAGAACATATTTACAATAAATTTAAAAATTGATGCCAAATGTTTCAGCATAATTCACACTAAATACACATCATCCAGCAGAGATGTTTTGCATACTGATAAGGCGACAATATTCCCACAAATAAAGTAGTTATTCACACAACAGATCATCTAGATTACAAAAAGGACACATTGTCTAGCACATATCCTAGTCGCACTACATATTGTGCGTCATCAAATCATTCAGCTGGGAGCTGAGTTAACATCAGCAACAGTTCTTCACCCTATGTTGACAACGTAGAAATAGGGGAGAGGCACTGGATTTCCTCCGGAAGGTCCTCAAGAGGCACCTTGTTATCCTAATGGAAAAGAACTCTGAACATGTACTCAGCCTTCTAGTCCTCAGAACGGTCCTGCGACAAAAAATAAAATGTCAACACAATGAGCGGCAAAAAAACAAATATGAAGAAAATATTTTTCGCTTCATAAAACAAAAACTGGGTAGTCTGCAGGGACAAACATTGTAGTTCTTGATATGCTCGACGCATCGATCCCCATCATATGTGCACGCAAACTTGAGGCAATAGATACCACATGATGAGGACATCAATACTATTGTTACACCCACAGCCCCTACTGCTATACATACTGGACCAATTACTAGAGCTCGCGCACGCCAATTAAATTACCAGGTACTTTCGTTTCTTGGTAATGATTCCAATGTTCATGAGAATATGATGCTGCCTAAATTGGATACATTTGTTTTGCTTACAAATGAAGGGGCTAGCTTGGAGAAGGATGAACATTGGATCAAGAACAAGCATGGAGATGATGGCATGCGCAAGGGGAACAAGAATGGAGCTACAAGTGATGATTTCAGGACGTTGAAGCCACCATAATGAGTGCATGAAGCCTTGGACGAAATATACAAGATGCTACTTCATAATTTTCGCCCACATGCTATTCTAGGTGCTGCGTCACCTTTTTATTGGGCCAGGCCCATGTAATTTCGAAATACATAAGTATAGGCTATTTTTAGAGTCCGTATGTATGGGGAAACAAGAGTTAGGGTTGGTTTCGGACCCCTCCCTCAGGGGCCACGAAACTCCCCCCTCTTCCTCCATATATACAGCCCTTAGGGCATCGTTTAGACTTTGGGGTTTTGTTTAGATTAAAGTTCGCCATAGCTGCAACTTCGCGTACTTCGTTTGTGTTCAACGACCAGACAAAGGCGTCACAGAACCCCACCTTGATCAATAAAGCTTTCATCTTATATTCGCAATATCCAGATTGCAATCTCAGTTTCTTGCTTGTTCTTTGTTTGCTCGCAGGAAACATACCCTCGTGGTCAGGTTGATCGTGCTCCGGCGTGGTCAATAACCTCTAGGAGTTGGTTTAGTGATTACTAAGGCGCGACGTCCTCGCACGTTCGTAGTCGGATCGTCAAAGTCGACGTCCACCAAAGCGAAATCCATCATCTCATCGAAAGACGGGACACCTTTGCCTCTATCACCACACTCATTAACTCCCTATTGAGCAGGCATCAAGTAGTGGGGTTTATCTGCAATCTTGCTCCAGCACGGTATATTGTTCTTCTTGCACGCTTCTTTGCCATAAACAACTTGCATAACAGCATCAAACCTTTTGCACTGTAAAAACAAAGGTGAACTCAATCCTTGAAGTGTAAGAATCTGTTTACTAAAATATCAAAATGGAACAAGAAAAAATTATAAACATAAAAGTAGAGAAGCATAAACTCACAATTTCTTTTACATCACGTTTGTGGAACTCGCTCTTTGTTATGTGAGTGCTGCTTCTTGTCGGCCAATTTAATGACTCCAAGACATCAAATGTCTTATGGGATTTGTTCAGAACGTACAATGAATGGTGGAAAGTATTTGAAGTACCAACAGGTTTACAGTTTGGGAGCAAGATCTGTTTTTAAAAATAACAACCAGATGTGTAAGAAGTAGTTACATATACAGATAAAACAACTGTGTACACTGCAAAAACAAGCACAAAAAAGAACATGCTAACACCTAAATGAAAATTTTAACAAACTATACTAACCAAGTCTGCCAACAAAAGATTTTGTGAAGGCTTCACCAAATTGTGGAACGACCTAACTGCTTCCTCGAGATCAAAATTTGTGGTGTTCGTCAAATTATCCAGTCCAAGAACATACTGCACATCAAAGAAAAAGTGCTTTAAGATCAGAAAATACAGGGTACACATCAAAATACAAAAAGAAAAATAACATACACATATGTAGACTTTTTCGGAAAAAAGTTGTTGCGGAGCAAAAAAAAAGAGGAAAAAAAGTGCAAAAAAAGGAAAAAAAGAGAAAAAAATTCAGAGTGTGCTCCTCCCTTGTTTACGTGCCGTGCCGTGATTTTGTTGGTGTTCTAGGCTTGTGTCTCTAGCACAGTCTAGCCTAGGACCAACACAGTACCATCGTTGAGCATTTATTCAACTTTGCATCTCTGAATTGATTATTGCTGACCCTTTTTGCTACCATATTATAAGCCTTCCCAGCTCACATACATCTACGTCGTGCGTTTCACTCTCCCTAGTAATCGCTCTATCCAAGCGTTGAGAGTTTTGACTACAACGGTTGCCGATCACCGCCTGTTGCTGGGCAAGAACTGGTAAGAATTTGAGATTTGCTTGACGGATTTGTGAAACCCACCACCACCTCTTGTTAGTAGTTTGTAGGATCATATTCTTGTGTGTTTCTATTGCTGCTAACCATGCCAGGTTCACAAGCCGACGAGACTGACTGGGAGAACATGACGAATAAGGATTTGCATGATAAATTTCAGCAAATGATGAGTGGACAGGTGCAAGATGTGCTAAACTGATTTGAAGAGGCCATGGAGAAGATAGATGGCATGGAGAAGACGTTCGAAACAAAGCTCAATAACAAGTTTAATGAATTGCTCACGCGTCTTCCACCACCACCACCCGCTGCACCTAACGCACCTCTACAACAACAACAACAACAACGACTACTTCCACGTCACGAAACAGCCCTCCGCCGAGCGAGCCGTGTCCCTCTTGCGTTTGGCCAAACTGTTGGTGCTGCTGATAGAGGCAAAGGTGTCCCGCCTTTCGATGAGATGATGGATATCGCTTTGGTGGAAGTCAACTTTGACGATCCGACTACGAACGTGCGAGCACGTCGCGCCTTAGCAATCGCTAAACTAACTCTAAGAGGTTATTTACCACGCCGGAGCACGATCAACCTGACCACGAGGGTCTATTTCCTGCGAGCAAATGAAGAACAAGCAAGAAACTGAGATTGCAATCTGGATATTGCGAATATAAGATGAAAGCTTTATTGATCAAGGTGGGGTTCTGTGACGCCTTTGTCAGGTCGTTGAACACAAACGAAGTACGCGAAGTTGCAGCTATGGCGAACTTTAATCTAAACAAAACCCAAAGTCTAAACGATGCCCTAAGGGCTGTATATATGGAGGAAGAGGGGGGGAATTTCGTGGCCCTTGGTGGAGGGGTCCAAAATCAACCCTATCTCTTGTTTCCCCACACATACGGACTCTAAAAATAGCCTATACTTATGTATTTCGAAATTACATGGGCGTGGCCCAATAATAAGTTGACGCAGCACCTAGAATAGCCTCGGGACGAAATTTATGAAGTGGCATCTTGTATATTTCGTCCAAGGCTTCATGCACCCATTATGGTGGCTTCAAAGTCCTGAAATCATCACTCGTAACTCCGTTCTTGTTCCCCTTGCGCATGCCATCATCTCCATGCTTGTTCTTGCTCCAATGTTCATCCTTCTCCAAGCTAGGCCCTTCACTTGTAAGCAAAACAAATGTATCCAATTTAGGCAGCATCATATTCTCATGAACATTAGAATCATTACCAAGAAACGAAAGTACCTGGTAATTTAGTTGGCATGCGCAAGCTCTAGTAATTGGTCCAGCATGCATAGCAGCAGGGGCTGTGGGTGTAACAATTGTATTGATGTCCTCATCAGCTGTTGTTGATACTTCTGTGGCTCCTGCTGCTGATGCGGAGGAGGATGATTATGTGGGAGATTACGAGGATGGGGTTGATCAAAATCAGTACTACGTGCAACCACCTGCACCACAACCACCAGGTTATCCACATGCAAATAATCACAATGGTAGGGCTCTCCCTCAGGTACGAGATCATGACCATCTTCCTAAACTGAAATTGAATATTCCACCATTTGAGGGTAAATATGTTCCTGATATATATCTTACTTGGGAGTTAGAAACTGAACAACGATTTACATGTTTACAATATCCTGAGGACAGACGGGTTGCCGCTGCTGTTTGTGCTTTCACTAGTTTTGCATGTGTATGGTGGTCTGAACATTGTAGATTATATCCTATTCCAACTACTTGGGCTGCTTTGAAAACTGCTATGTGTACGTGTTGGGTTCCACCATATTATCAACGTGATATGCTTCAAAAATTGCAGCGCTTAAGACAAGGGAAAAATTCTGTAGAAGAATATTATCAGGAATTACAAACTGGCATGATTAGATGTGGTATTGTTGAGGAGAATGAAGCTATGCTTGCACGTTTTCTGGGGGGTTAAATAGAGAGATTCAGACCATTCTAGACTATAAGGAGTATACTAATATCACTCGTTTATTCCATGTTGCTTGTAAAGCTGAACATGAAGTGCAGGATCGACAAGCATTGGTGTGAACTAACTTTTCTGCAGGCCGACCTTCATCATGGACACCGCGTGCATCTTCTACTTCAACTGCACCAGCACCTCAATCAGGTGCCACCTCCAGCCATGATACAAGAAAACAGGCACAACCACCATTATCTGCCGAGAGCGCACCTGCCGGGCCTGCATAGAGTTCTTCTTCTTCCATGGCATCAACAGGGCACACAAGTGATATTATTTGTCGTCGTTGTAAGGGAATAGGTCATTATGCGAGAGAATGCAAATCTCAGCGTGTGATGATTGCTACCGAGGATGGTGGGTATGAGTTCGCTAGTGACTATGATGAGGAGAGTTTGGCTCTTATTACACGTGAAGAACATGGTGGAGATGATTCTGATCATGAGACGCAATACATGGCTCCTGAAGACGCTGACAGTTATGAATGTTTAGTTGCTCAACGTGTTTTGAGTGTGCAGGTCACTCAAGCTGAGCAAAATCAGAGGCACAATTTCTTCCATACGAAGGGAGTTGTGAAGGAACGTTCTGTGCGCATCATCATAGATGGAGGGAGCTGCAACAACTTGGCTAGCATGGAGATGGTGGAGAAGCTTTGTCTCACCACAAGACCACATCCACATCCTTACTACATCCAATGGTTCAACAACAGTGGCAAGGTTAAGGTAACACGTACTGTTCGTGTGCATTTTAGTATCTCTACATATGCTGATTATGTTGATTGTGATGTGGTACCTATGCAAGCATGTTCCTTATTACTTGGTAGACCATGGCAATTTGATAAAAATTCTGTACACCATGGTAGAAACAATCAGTATACTCTTGTTCATAAGGATAAAAATATTACTTTGCTTCCTATGACTCCTGATTCTATTTTGAAAGATGATATTAATAGAGCTAATAAAGCAAAACAGGAGAAGAATAAGAGTGAAAATCAGATTGTGGCAAAAGAATTTGAGCAACAAGTGAAGCCTAATAATAAACCATCTAGTGTTGCTTATGAAATTAAATTGAAAAGTGCATGTTTATTTGCCACCAAATCTGATATTGATGAGCTAGATTTCAGCAAATCTGTTTGCTATGCTTTTGTGTGCAAAGAGGCATTATTTTCATTCGAGGACGTGCCTTCCTCTTTGCCTCCTGCTGTCACTAACATTTTGCAGGAGTTCGCTGACGTCTTTCCACAAGATGTGCCACTGGGATTACCGCTTATTCGAGGGATTGAGCATCAGATTGACTTAATTCCCGGTGCTTCACTGCCAAACCGTGCGCCATACCGTACCAATCCAGAGGAGACGAAGGAGATTATGCGTCAAGTACAAGAGCTTCTCGACAAAGTTTATATACGCGAATCCCTTAGTCCTTGTGTTGTTCCTATTATTCTAGTGCCGAAAAAGGATGGTACGTCACGTATGTGTGTTGATTGTAGAGGCATTAATAATATTACTATTCGTTATCGTCATCCTATTCCTAGGCTAGATGATATGCTTTATGAATTGAGTGGCTCTACAATATTCTCCAAAGTTGATTTGCGTAGTGGATACCATCAAATTCGTATGAAATTGGGAGATGAATGGAAAACAACATTTAAAACTAAGTTCGGATTATATGAGTGGTTAGTCATGCCTTTTGGGTTAACTAATGCACCTAGTACTTTCATGAGATTAATGAACGAAGTTTTACGTGCTTTCATTGGACGATTTGTGGTAGTTTACTTTGATGACATATTGATTTATAGCAGATCTTTGGAAGAACATTTGGAACATTTACGTGCTGTTTTTATTGCTCTACGTGATGCACGTTTGTTTGGTAACCTTGGGAAGTGCACCTTTTGCACCGACCGAGTATCTTTTCTTGGCTATGTTGTTACTCCACAGGGAATTGAAGTTGATAAAGCCAAGATTGACGCTATTGAGAGTTGGCCGCAGCCTAAAACGGTCACACAAGTAAGGAGTTTTCTTGGCCTCGCAGGATTCTATAGGAGTTATGTGAGAGATTTTAGCACCATTGCTGCACCTCTCAATGAGCTTACAAAGAAAGATGTGCCTTTTCTTTGGGGTACCGCACAGGAAGAAGCCTTCACGGTATTGAAAGATAAGTTGACACATGCTCCTTTACTCCAACTTCCTGATTTTAATAAGACTTTTGAGCTTGAATGTGATGCTAGTGGAATTGGATTAGGAGGTGTTATTACAAGATGGCAAACCTGTTGCATATTTTTCTAAAAAATTGAGTGTGCCTTGTCTGAATTATTCTACTTATGATAAAGAATTATATGCTCTTGTTCGGACTTTAGAAACATGACAACATTATTTATGGCCCAAAAAATTTGTTATACATTCTGATCATGAATCTTTGAAACATATTAAAAGTCAAGATAAACTGAATCATAGACATGCTAAATGGTTGAATTCATTGAGACTTTCCCTTATGTCATGAAACACAAGAAGGGAAAAGAAAATGTTATTGCTGATGCATTGTCTCGTCGCTATAATATGCTTTCACAACTTGACTTCAAAATATTTGGTTTGGAGACCATCAAAGATCAATATGTGCATGATGCTGATTTTAAAGATGTAATGCAGAATTGTAAAGAAGGAAGAATGTGGAACAATTTCGTCGTTAACGATGGATTTGTGTTTCGTGCTAACAAGCTATGCATTCCAGTTAGCTCTGTTCGTCTTTTGTTGTTGCAGGAGGCGCATGGAGGAGGATTAATGGGACACTTTGGCGTGAAGAAGACGGAGGACATACTTGATACACATTTCTTTTGGCCAAAGATGAGACGTGATGTTGAGCGTTTTATTGCTCGCTGCACTACATTTCAAAAAGCTAAGTCACGACTCAATCCTAATGGTTTATATATGCCTTTGCCTGTACCTAGTGTTCCTTGGGAGGATATATCTATGGACTTTGTCTTAGATTTACCTCGTAGAAAGAAGGGGAGGGATAGCATATTTGTTGTCGTGTATGGATTCTCGAAAATGGCACACTTTATACCATGTCATAAAAGCAATGATGCTGTTAATGTTGCTGATTTGTTCTTTCGTGAAATTATTCGTTTGCATGGTGTGCCAAATACTATTGTTTCAGATCGTGATACTAAATTTCTTAGCCAATTTTTGATAAGGACATGACTACCTTGGATACGACCAAAAATATTGCATACATGCATATTTGTCAGGTGATTTCTAGTGCAAACTATTCAATAATCTATTTATGTTATCCAGAACAAAAATACTTCACACACTTTTGTGTTTTGTCTAATTTCAGGTGTATGGGACATTTGTACAATTCACATATGAAGATAAGTGAGAAAGAGATGTTTAGGTGCTGTTCAAAAAGTTCCCTCACATCACTTTTGGGCCAAGAAAAGATAGAGTCCAAGTCTCTCACGTTCTGGATTCAGATTTGGACTGCACAGACATACCTGACTCAAAATGCCAACAACTTTTTCATACGGACTCTGAATTGGGTGATTCTTTTTTTGTTGGAATCTAGATTTTGTGCTCTTTCCTGCCCAATTGGATTCACCTTCAAATTCGTCCGGAGCGTTGAGATATCGACGAAACAATCAGACACTGCAGCAGAATCCAAGTCAAACAACAAGTCCAAAGGTGTTGCATCACCTCCACTTGGGCCCCTGAGCCTTGTACGACCTAGGGTTGGTTTTAAGATTCCTTGGGACGTTCTCCCACCTCCTTGGCCACCACCCCTTCCTCCTATATAAGTAGATCCATCTAGTAGCTTTTTCCTTGGGATTTGTTTAGTTAAAAGTTAGCCAACGCAACTTCGTGTACTTCGTTTGTGTCCAACGACCAGACCAAGACCACTTTCGGATCCCCACCATTATAAATACTTCATGCATATTCGCAATATTCAGATTGCTTTATCATATTCTTGCTTGTTCTTCGATTGCCTGCAGGAATAGACCTTTGTGGTCAGGTTGATCGTGCTCCGGCGTGGTCAATAACCTCTCGGAGTTGGTTTAGAGATTGTTAAGGCGCGACGTCCTCGCACGTTCGTAGTCGGATCGTCAAAGTCGACTTCCACCAAAGTGATATCCATCATCTCATCGAAAGACGGGACACCTTTGCCTCTATCAAGTGGTATCAGTTTTCAGGTTGCTCGGTGAGAATTTCCAGTTTTCCCTAGATTAGATTTATTTTCTTACCTATTGTCCAAGAAAAAGCCACAAACAAAGTTAGATCTATTCATCCTTTGTCCAAGACAGTCTAAGCCTTTGAAATTTTCTTTTCATTGTTTGCAATATTGAATTATCGGTTACATCGTCGTGTCGAGTTGCTGGTCTTAGTGTCTAATTCCTCTAGAGTTTTGAGTTCTGTTCACATTAGTCATGTCGCCGCTGCATCATTATCCATTCCGCTGTCCACCATCCCATCCATCAATTTCCACCACATGTTACGCACTGTTCATTGTCATAATCATAGTTGAGGTCATTCACATCTTCGCCTGATCCAATCTGCATCTTATCTAGTTTGTCTTGAAAAGAGGGAGAAAAAAAAGATAGAGAAAAAAAAGAAAAAAGAGAGATAGAAAAAGAAAAAAAAAGTGTGAGGAAAAAAAAGAGAAGAGAACAAAAACAAAATTCGGATCTATCTAGACTCAATCTCGTAGTTGAATTCGGACTGGAATCTGTTTTGTGCACTGTTCTATAAAAAAGACATAACTTCCTCATACGAAGTCCGTTTTGGCTCCACGAGTACTCAAATTAAACCTAGCGACTAGACGCATCTGAATAGTTGCAAAAGCATGTTCAATATTTGGCGTCTCAAAATCAGCTTCTAAATAGGTCTTTTTGCCCTCCGAAGTTCGCGCATACAGTTTCTTCCAGTTTTTCAGGCCAGTTTTAGAATTCTTTGACTCCTCATATCAATTCGGAATTGAGTGATTCTTTTTGCATTGGAAAGCTTGAGTTAGTAGCAAACTTTTCAAGAGGAAAGTTGGAGAGAGAGTTGTTATATATCCTGCTTGGCAGTTGTTATTCATCATTATCTTTACTGTCGTTGTGATCTTCACTTATATATTGCTGTCCAGAACTACTTATCCTTCATTGATGCTAGTTGTGCTATGTCCTGACCTCATTAGTGTTTTAGGCTCGCGTCTCTAGTCCGGTCTAGCCTAGGACCAGCACAGTACCGCCGTTGAGCGTTTATTCAACATTGCATCTTTGAATTGATTATTGCTAATCTTTTGCTACCATATATAGCCAACCCAGCTCCACATATTTCTACACCGTGTATACGTATGTTCCCTTGGCAATCGCTTTACACAATCTTCAGAGTTATTTGACAATGCTGGTTGCCTGTCACCACCTGTCGCATGGTAAGAACTTGTAAGATATTGATATTTGCTTTACTGTGAGCACGTTACAACCACATCCTAGTAGTTCATAGGAACATTATTCTCGAATTTTGTTTCTTGTTTCTACTAATCATGACAGGTTCCGGAGAAAGAAGTTCTTGGACGACGAACATATCTTCACCATCACGACAGTTGGGACAACACACACAAGCACATGGTCAGGTTATCTCTTTAACATCATTTGAGGGTAGATTTAATCCTGCTATTTATCTAGCTTGGGAGCTTGAAGTAGAACAAGTTTTTAGTTACCAGGACTTTTCTGAACTTGAGCGAGTACGAGCTGCCACTAGAGCATTTACCGGTTTTGCTTTTGTTTGGTGGAGTGTGCATTGTAAGAAAAACATTCATAACCAACCCACAACTTGGAAATATTTGAAACATATAAAGAGACAACATTTTTTCCCTCCTTACTATTGTCGTGAATTGCTTCGCAAATTTGAACAATTTAAACAAGGCAATAACATTGTTCATGCTTACTACCAAGATTTAAAATCTTATATGCATCATTGTGACATAGAAGAATCTGAGGATGATACAATGAATAGATTTTTTGGTGGTTTGAACCATGATATTCAGGCAAGATTTAGGTATATTCCTTGTTGCATTACTGGTATGTATGTTCGTGCTTGTACCTTTGAGAGACGGTTACAGGAGGATGCATTGGGTGACTACAACAACTACTATTCCAATTCATGCTTACTACCATTGGTTGATTCCTCCACCGTTGCACCTACTAGAGCAGCCACACCTCAGATTGTGAGTGCGACATCATCTCAAGTGTATGGTGCATTGTCATTGTCAATACCGACATCAGCTACGTCTTTGCGACAAGCTAACAGTAAAGGTATTGATGATATAACTTCACATGAGAATGATGCATCCCTAATTAACTTAAATACATCATGTGTTGAGTTACCTGTTGATTTGAGCACGCCACCTATTTTAGAGAATCATGTTACTATCATGAATGCATCACGTGATCAAACAACTGAAATACCAACAATTTTGAGTGCACCCATTGAATTAACTATTGATGCAAAAGAACCAATGTTTAATCATTTTGATATGACCTCTAATCTTGGTGATGATTCCGTGTCCAATGACTTACTGCATGTTTGCTTATTTAAGCATGTTGTAGCATGTAAATTTGATGCAAGTAAGGTTTATTCACCAATGTTGGGATGGTTTAATGATGAATATTGTCAATCTTTTGATAGGAATAAGAGCTTCACTTATATGTGCAAACTGAGTTGCAATATTTTCATGCCTTATACTTATTATAATATTTTTGCTTTATATTTTATGATCTATGAAAGTTACTCATGTATACATGTGTCATATGTGCAAAAATCAAGGGAAGTAAAAATGGATGACATATACATATACAACATGTATACCTTGTCTCTTTTGTTAGCCACATTTCAGATTAAGCAACGCCGAGGACGGCTTTGTTTTCAAAAAGGGGAGGATGATGAGGACATGACTACCTTGGATACGACCAAAAATATTGCATACATGCATATTTGTCAGGTGATTTCTAGTGCAAACTATTCAATAATCTATTTATGTTATCCAGAACAAAAATACTTCACACACTTTTGTGTTTTGTCTAATTGCAGGTGTATGGGACATTTGTACAATTCACATATGAAGATAAGGGAGAAAGAGATGTTTAAGTGCTGTTCAAAAAGTTCCCTCACGTCACTTTTGGGCCAAGAGAAGATAGAGTCCAAGTCTCTCACGTTCTGGATTCAGATTCGGACTTCACAGACATACCTGACTCAAAACGTCAACAACTTTTTCATACCGACTCTGAATTGGGTGATTCTTTTTTTGTTGGAATCTAGATTTTGTGCTCTTTCCAGCCCAATTGGATTCACCTTCAAATTCGTCTGGAGCGTTGAGATATCGATGAAACAATCAGATGCTGCAGCAGAATCCGAGTCAAACAACAAGTCCAAAAGTGTTGCATCACCTCCACTTGGGCCCATGAGCCTTGTACGACCTAGGGTTGGTTTTAAGATGCCTTGCGACGTTCTCCCACCTCCTTGGCCGCCACCCCTTCCTCCTATATACGTAGATCCATCTAGTAGCTATTCCCTTGGGATTTGTTTAGTTAAAAGTTAGCCAACGCAACTTCGTGTATTTCGTTTGTGTCCAACGACCAGACCATGACCACTTTCGGATCCCCACCATTATCAATACTTCATCCATATTCGCAATATTCAGATTGCTTTATCATATTCTTGCTTGTTCTTCGATTGCTTGTAGGAATAGACCTTTGTGGTCAGGTTGATCGTGCTCCGGCGTGGTCAATAACCTCTCGGAGTTGGTTTAGCGATTGCTAAGGCGCGACGTCCTCGCACGTTCGTAGTCGGATCGTCAAAGTCGACTTCCACCAAAGCGATATCCATCATCTCATCGAAAGACGGGACACCTTTGTGATGAGGACATCAATACAATTGTTACACCCACAGCCCCTGCTGCTATACATACTGGACCAATTACTAGAGCTCGTGCACGCCAACTAAATTACCAGGTACTTTCGTTTCTTGGTAATGATTCTAATGTTCATGAGAATATGATGCTGCCTAAATTGGATACATTTGTTTTGCTTACAAATGAAGGGCCTAGCTTGGAGAAGGATGAACATTGGAGCAAGAACAAGCATGGAGATGATGGCATGCGCAAGGGAAACAAGAACGGAGTTACAAGTGATGATTTCAGGACTTTGAAGCCACCATAATGGGTGCATGAAGCCTTGGACGAAATATACAAGATGCCACTTCATAAATTTCGTCCCGAGGCTATTTTAGGTGCTGCGTCACCTTATTATTGGGCCAGGCCCATGTAATTTCGAAATACATAAGTATAGGCTATTTTTAGAGTCCGTATGTGTGGGGAAACAAGAGATAGGGTTGATTTCGGACCCCTCCACCAAGGGCCACGAAATTCCCCCCTCTTCCTCCATATATACAGCCCTTAGGGCATCGTTTAGACTTTGGGGTTTTGTTTAGATTAAAAGTTCGCCATAGCTGCAACTTCGCGTACTTCGTTTGTGTTCAACGACCAGACAAAGGCGTCACAGAACCCCACCTTGATCAATAAAGCTTTCTTCTTATATTCGCAATATCCAGATTGCAATCTTAGTTTCTTGCTTGTTCTTCGTTTGCTCGCAGGAAACAGACCTCGTGGTCAGGTTGATCGTGCTCCGGCGTGGTCAATAACCTCTCGGAGTTGGTTTAGCGATTGCTAAGGCGCGACGTCCTCGCACGATCGTAGTCGGATCGTCAAAGTCGACTTCCACCAAAGCGATATCCATCATCTCATCGAAAGACGGGACACCTCCGCCTCTATCACTTTGCCTCTATCACTTTTGGAGATGTTTATGGGCTAAGTTGGGGACTAAACTGCTTTTTAGTACTACTTGTCACCCCCAAACTGATGGACAAACTGAAGTAGTCAATAGAGCATTGTCTACTATGCTTAGGGCTGTTTTGAAGAAATATAAGAAAATGTGGGAGGAATGCTTGCCTCATATTGAATTTGCTTATAATCGTTCATTGCATTCTACTACTAAGATGTGCCCTTTTGAAGTTGTGTATGGTTTCCTACCTCGTGCACCTACTGATTTGTTGCCACTTCCATCTTCAGAGAAGGTTAATTTTGATGCTAAACAACGTGCTGAATTGATTTTAAAAATGCATGAGTTAACTAAGGAAAACATTGAGCATATGAATGTTAAATATAAACTTGCTGGAGATAAGGGTAGAAAACATGTTGTGTTTGCACCTGGAGATCTTGTTTGGTTACATTTGCGTAAGGATAGATTTCCTGATTTGCGCAAATCAAAGCTAATGCCACGTGCTGATGGTCCCTTTAAGGTGTTAGAGAAAATAAATGATAATGCATATAAACTTGAGCTGCCTGCAGATTTTGGGGTTAGTCCCACTTTTAACATTGCAGATTTGAAGCCTTATTTGGGAGAGGAAGATGAACTTTCGTCGAGGACGACTTCATTTCAAGAAGGGGAGGATGATGAGGACATCAATACTATTGTTACACCCACAGCCCCTACTAATATACATACTGGACCAATTACTAGAGCTCGCGCACGCCAATTAAATTACCAGGTACTTTCGTTTCTTGGTAATGATTCTAATGTTCATGAGAATATGATGCTGCCTAAATTGGATACATTTGTTTTGCTTACAAATGAAGGGCCTAGCTTGGAGAAGGATGAACATTGGATCAAGAACAAGCATGGAGATGATGGCATGCGCAAGAGGAACAAGAACAGAGCTACAAGTGATGATTTCAGGACGTTGAAGCCACCATAATGAGTGCATGAAGCCTTGGACGAAATATACAAGATGCTACTTCATAATTTTAGTCCATAGGCTATTCTAGGTACTGTGTCACCTTTTTATTGGGCCAGGCCCATGTAATTTCGAAATACATAAGTATAGGCTATTTTTAGAGTCCGTATGTATGGGGAAACAAGAGTTAGGGTTGGTTTCGGACCCCTCCCTCAGGGGCCACGAAATTCCCCCCTCTTCCTCCATATATACAGCCCTTAGGGCGTCGTTTAGACTTTGGGGTTTTGTTTAGATTAAAGTTCGCCATAGCTGCAACTTCGCGTACTTCGTTTGTGTTCAACGACCAGACAAAGGCGTCACAGAATCCCACCTTGATCAATAAAGCTTTCATCTTATATTCGCAATATCCAGATTGCAATCTTAGTTTCTTTCTTGTTCTTCGTTTGCTCGCAGGAAACAGACCCTCGTGGTCAGGTTGATCGTGCTCCGGCGTGGTCAATAACCTCTCGGAGTTGGTCTAGCAATTGCTAAGGCGCGACGTCCTCGCACGTTCGTAGTCGGATCGTCAAAGTCGACTTCCACCAAAGCAAAATCCATCATCTCATCGAAAGACGGGACACATTTGCCTCTATCACCACACTCATTAACTCTCTGTTGAGCAGGCATCAAGTAGTGGGGTTTATCTGCAATCTTGCTCCAGCACGGTATATTGTTCTTCTTGCACGCTTCTTTGCCGTAAACAACTTGCATAACAGCATCAAACCTTTTGCCCTGTAAAAACAGAGGTGAACTCAATCCTTGAAGTGTAAGAAACTGTTTACTAAAATATCAAAATGGAACAAGAAAAAATTATAAACATAAAAGTAGAGAAGCATAAACTCACAATTTCTTTTACATCACATTTGTGGAACTCACTCTTTGTTATTTGAGTGCTGCTTCTTGCCGGCCAATTTAATGACTCCAGGACATCAAATGTCTTACGGGATTTGTTCATAACGTACAACGAATGGTGGAAAGTATTTGAAGTACCAACATGTTTACATTTGGGGAGCAAGATCTGTTTTTAAAAATAACAACCAGATGTGTAAGAAGTAGTTACATATACAGATAAAACAACTATGTACACTGCAAAAACAAGCAGAAAAAAGAACATGCTAACACCTAAATGAAAATTTTAACAAACTATACTAACCAAGCCTGCTAACAAAAGATTTTGTGAAGGTTCACCAAATTGTGGAATGACCTAACTGCTTCCTCGAGATCAAAATTTGTGGAATGACCTAAGTTCTTTTAGAGTTTCGAGTTCTGTTCATATTAGTCACGCCGCCGTTGCATCACTATCCCTTCCGCTGTCCATCATCCCATCCGTCAATTTCCACCACGTGTTGTGCACTGTTCGTTGTCATAATCATAGTTGAGGTCATTCACATCTTCGCCTGATCCAATCTGCATCTTGTCTAATTTGTCTTGGAAAGAGGGGAAAAAAAGATAGAGAAAAAAAAGAAAAGAAAAGAAAAAAAAGAGAAAGAAAAAGAAAAAAAAGTGTGAGAAAAAAAGAGAAGAGAAAAAAAACAAAATTCGGATCTATCTAGACTCAATCTCGTAGTTGCATTCGGACTGGAATCTGTTTTGTGCACTGTTCAGTAAAAAGGCATAACTTCCTCATACGAACTCCGTTTTGGCTCCACAAGTACTCAAATTAAAGCTAGTGACTAGACGCATCTGAATAGTTGCAAAAGCTAGTTCAATATTTGGCATCTCAAAATCAGCTTCTAAATAGGTCTTTTTGCCCTCCGCAGTTCGCGCATACAGTTTGTTCCAGTTTTTCAGGCCAGTTTTAGAATTATTCGACTCCTCATATCAATTCGGAATTGAGTGATTCTTTTTGCATTGGAAATCTTGAGTTAGTAGCAAACTTTTCAAGAGGAAAGTTGGAGAGAGAGTTGTTATATATCCTGCTTGGCAGTTGTTATTCATTATTATTTTTACTGCTGTTGTGATCTTCACTTATATCTTGCTTTCCAGAGCTACTTATCCTTCATTGATGCTAGTTGTGCTATGTCGTGACCTCATTAGTGTTCTAGGCTCGCGTCTCTAGTCCGGTCTAGCCTAGGACCAGCACAGTACCGTCGTTGAGCGTTTTTGAACATTGCATCTTTGAATTGATTATTGCTAATCTTTTGCTACCATATATAGCTAACCCAGCTCCACATATTTCTACATCGTGTATACGTACGTTTCCCTGGCAATCGCATTACACAATCTTCGGAGTTATTTGACATCGTTGGTTGCCTGTCACCACCTGCCGCATGGTAAGGACTTGTAAGACATTGATATTTGCTTTACTGTGAGCACTTTACAACCACATCCTAGTAGTTCATAGGAACATTATTTTCGAATTTTGTTTCTTGTTTCTACTAATCATGACAGGTTCCGGAGATAGAAGTTCTTGGACGACGAACACATCTGCACCATCACGAGAGTTGGGACAACACACACAAGCACATGGTCAAGTTATCTCTTTACCGTCATTTGAGGGTAGATTTAATCCTGCTATTTATCTAGCTTGGGAGTTTGAAGTAGAACAAGTTTTTAGTAACCATGACTTTTCTGAACTTGAGCGAGTACGAGCTGCCACTAGAGCATTTACTTGCTTTGCTTCTGTTTGGTGGAGTGTGCATTGTAAGAAAAACATTGATAACCAACCCACAACTTGGAAAGTTTTGAAAGCTGTTATGAGACAACAATTTTTTCCTCCTTACTATCGTCGTGAATTGCTTCACAAATTGGAACAATTAAAACAAGGCAGTAACACCGTTCATGCTTACTACCAAGAGTTCAAATCTTATATGCATCATTGTGACATAGAAGAATCTGAGGATGATACAATGAATAGATTTTTTGGTGGTTTGAACCATGATATCCGTGCCAGATTTCACTATATTCCTCGTTGCATTACTGACATGTATGTTCGCGCTTGTACCTTTGAGAGACAGATACAGGAGGATGCATTGGGTGACTACAACAACTACTATTCTAGTTCATGCTCACCACCACCGGTTGGTTCCTCCACCGTTGCACCTACTAGAGTAGACCCACCTCGGATTGTGAGCGCGACATCATCTCAAGTGTATGGTGCATTGTCAACGCCTGTACCTACATCAGCTACGTCTTTGCGACAAGGTAACACTAAAGGTATTGATGATATAACTTCACATGAGAATGACGCATCCCTAGTTAACTTGAATGCATCATGTGTTGAGTTACCTGGTGATTTGAGAACATCACCTATTTTAGAGAATCTTGATACTGTCATGACTGTGTCATGTGATCAAACAACTGAAATACCAACAATTTTGAGTGCACCCATTGAATTAACTGTTGATGCAAAAGAATCAATGTTTAATCATTTTGATATGACCTCTAATCTTGGTGATGATTCTGTGTCGAATGACTCGTTGCATGTTTGCTTATCTAAGCATGTTGTAGCATGTAAATTTGATTCAAATCAGGTTTATTCACCAATGTTGGGATGGTTTAATGATGAACATTGTCAATCTTTTGAAATGAATAAGAGCTTCACTTATATGTGCAAACTGAGTTGCAATATTTTCATGCCTTCTAGTTCTTGTGCTAATTTTTTGGCTTTAGATTTTATGAACTATGCAAGTTACTCATCTATTCATGGGTCATATATGCAAAAATCAAGGGAAGTAAAAATGGTTGACATATACATATACAACACGTACACCTTGTCTCTTTTGTTAGCCACATTTCAGATTAAGCAACGCCAAGGACGGCTTTATTTTCAAGAAGGGGAGGATGATGAGGACATGAATACCTTGGATATGACCAAAAATATTGCATATATGCATATTTGTCACGTGATTTCTACTACAAACTATTCAATAATCTATTTATGTTATCCAGAACAAAAATACTTCACACACTTTTGTGTTTTGTCTAATTGCAGGTGTATGGGACATTTGTACAATCCACATATGAAGATAAGGAAGAAAGAGATGTTTATTTTCTATTCAAAAAGTTCTCTCATGTTACTTTTGGCCCAAGAGAAGATAGAGTCCAAGTCTCTCACGTTCTGGTTTCAGATTCGGACTGCACAGACATACCTGACTCAAAACACCCACAACTTTCTCATACGGACTCCGAGTTGGGTGATTCTTTTTTTGTTGGAAACTAGATTTCGTGCACTTTCCAACCCAATTGGAGTCACCTTCAAATTCGTCCGGAGCGTTGAGTTATGGACGAAACAATCTGATGCTGCAGCAGAATCCGAGTCAAACTACAAGTCCAAAGGTGTTGCATCACCTCCACTTGGGCCCATTGGCCTTGTACGACCTAGGGTTAGTTTTAGGCTGCCTTGGAACGTCCTCCCACCTCCTTGGCCGCCACCCCTTGCTCCTATATAAGTAGATCCATCTAGCAGCTTTCCCCTTGGGATTTGTTTAGTTAAAAGTTAGCCAACGCAACTTCGTGTACTTCGTTTGTGTCCAACGACCAGACCAAGACCGCTTTCGGATCCCCACCTTTATCAATACTTCATACATATTCATAATATTCAGATTGCTTTTATCATATTCTTGCTTGTTCTTCGATTGCTTGCAGGAATAGACCTTCGTGGTCAGGTTGATCGTGCACCGGCGTGGTCAATAACCTCAGGAGATTGGTTTAGCGATTGCTAAGGCGCAACGTCGTGCACGTTTGTAGTCGGTTCGTCAAAGTCGTCTCCACCAAATCGATAGTTATCATCTCATCGAAAGATTGGGACACCCCGCCTCTATCACCGTGAATGAACCTAGCAAAAGTTGTTCTGCAATTGGCAAAAATGAAGATAAAATGAACTAAATTAACATAAGTTATTAAAATGATTACATCTACAATTTTGAAGAAGCTAATGAAGGCAGTATGATAATCCCCAAGTGCAAGGAATCATCGTAGCACTTTCCAATGGTGGTAGTGATAAGTATGGAGTGTCGAACCCACAAGGAGCTAAAGGTAAGATCAATATTCTCTCAAGCCCTATCTGCCACCGACACGACTCTACGTGCACCGAACGTTTACTTCCGACTAGAAACGAGAAATAAAACTACGTTGTGGGTATGAAGAGGATAACTTTGCATGATATCGGAGAGCTAAAATATAAAAGTAGGTGTTGTTATCATAAAGTTAGAATATATTACTAAATATTATAAATAGCGAGTGTGGAATAATGGTGGATTGGTGTGCGGAATTGTCCTAGGCAATTGTTAACAAGACCGGTGATCACTATTGCAGTTTCATATGAGGGAGAGGCATAAGCTAACATACTTTCTCTACATGGATCATATGCACTTATGATTGGAACTCTAGCAAGCATCTGCAACTACTAAAGATCATTAAGGTAAAACCAAACCATAGCATTAAAGCATCAAGTCCTCTTTATTCCCATACGCAACAATCCCTCTTACTCGGGTTTGTGTTTCAGTCACTCACCAACCCACTATAAGCGAATCATGAACGTCTTGCAACACCCTACAGCGAGAATCCCTCACGCTTGCGCAACATGGAGGGCACCATAAGACAACACCAAAGTAAAACATACAACTCATACCAATCTAGATCATCAATCAACCCAAAGACAAAAGATATCTACTCAAAACATCATAGGATGGCAACACATCATTGGATCATAATATGTGGCATAAAGCACCATGTTCAAGTAGGGATTACAGCAGGGTGCGGGAGAGTGGACCACGTAAAAGAGATGAGGATGGTGATGATGATGGTGATGTTGATGAAGACGATCACCGCGGCGATGATTCCCTCTCAATGGCACTCCGGTGCCACCAAGAGAGAGGAGGAGAAGCTCTCCCCCTTGTGCTTCCTCCTCCATGGCTTCCACCCTCTGGTCCTTGGCCTTCATGGTGATGATGGCCCCTCCGGGATACTCCTCCATGGCCACCGGTGATGATGGCCCCCTCCGGCAGGGTGCCAGAGAGGGCCTAGATTGATTTCTCGTGGCTACAGAGGCTTGCGGCGGCGGAACTTCCAATCTAGGTTAATTTTCCGAGGTTTCTGTATTTATAGGAATTTTTGGCGTCGGTCTCATGTCAAGGAGGTGCCCGAGCTGTCCATGAGGCAGGCGCACGCGCCTGTACCAGGTGGGTGCGCCCCCCACCCTCGTGGGTAGCTCGGGACTCTTCTGGCCCAACTCCGATGCTCCGTGGTCTTCTTTTGGTCCATAAAAAATCATCAAAAATTGGTCCGTCAATTGGACTCCGTTTGGTATTCCTTTTCTACAAAACTCAAAAACAAGGAGAAAACAGAAACTGGCATTGGGCTCTAGGTTAATAGGTTAGTCCCAAAAATCATATAAAATATCATATAAATGCATACCAAACATCCTAGAAGGATAATATAATAGCATGAATACTTCATAAATTATAGATACGTTGGAGACGTATCAGCATCCCCAAGCTTAATTCCTGCTCGTCCTCGAGTAGGTAAATGATAAAAGAAATAATTTATGAAGTATTAATGCTAGCAAGTGCTTAACTTTGATCAATGATAATTCCAATCACTTTTTCTAGCATCATTATATGTCATAACAATATCTCATCTCATAAAACTTTTCATGATCAAGTAACAATCTATTCACAATGTCAAGTATGGTTTAGAAACTTCATTGAGAACTAACAAACTATAATCTCAGTCATTGAAGCAATTGCAATTTATCATAACATCAGAAAGAGTCATCAATAGAGCTTTTCAACAAGTTCACATACTCAACTATCTTGTAGTCTTTTATAGTTGCTAACACTCACGAAATACTTGTGGTTATGGATTTTCAGCCGGACACTGAGAAAGATAGGGGCTTATTGTATTACCTCCCAACGTATTCACCTTTAGGTGATGTCAACAATAATAGCCCATGCTAACTTACGTCCAATTGGATATATATATCATGATCTTTCAAACACGAAGAGCTTGCCAAAGGATAAAATGAAAAAGGGAAAGTTGAGGATCACCTTGACTCAAGCATAAAGTAAAACATAAAGTAAAAGATAGGCCCTTCACAGAGGGAAGCAGAGGTTGTCATGCCCTTTTTGGGTTGGATGCAAAAAATCTTAATGCGAAAGAACGTCACTTTATATTGCCCTTGTGATATGAACCTTTATTATGCAGTTCGTCGTTTCTATTTCTTCCACATCACAAGATCGTATAAAGCTTATTTCCTCCGCACTAATCAATCATACATATTTAGAGAGCAATTTTTATTGCTTGCACCGATGACAACTTACTTGAGGGATCTTACTCAATCCATAGGTAGATATGGTGGACTCTCATGGCAAAACTGGTTTAAGGGTTTTGGGAAGCACAAGTAGTATCTCTACTTGGTGCAAAGAATTGGGCTAGCATGAGGGGGAAAGGCAAGCTCAACATGTTCGGAAGGTCAATGACAATATACTTTAACTGAGATGTGAGAAAACATAAACCATTACGTTTTCTTCCTTGTCCAACGTCAACTCTTTTAGCATGTCATACTTAATGAGTGCTCCCAATCATAAAAGGTGTCCAAGATAATATAATTATATGTGAACCTCTCTTTCCTTATTACTTCCTATTAATTGCAACGATGACCAAAACTATGTTTGTCAACTCTCAACAACTTTTATGCCTCATACTCTTTATATGTGAAGTCATTACTATCCAAGTTATAAGCATATGAAACATATATAAATTCAGATTTATGACATTCAATTCATTCAACCATTTACTCATAGGATAGACATGAAGCATGTGAGCAAATGATAAACTACTCCAAAAGATATGAGTGAAGAACACTGAGTAGTAAAATTATTAACTAGCCGTGGGGAGGATTCTTTTTCATTCAATATTTCAGATCCAATGATTTTATTCAACAGCAAGCAAAACAAAATAAAATGACATTGCAAGGATAGCACAACTCATGTAAAGAAGCAAAAACTTAGGTTCAACCGATACTAACCGATAGTTGTTGAAGAGAAAAGGTGGGATGCCTACCGGGGCATCCCCAAGCTTAGATGCTTGAGACTTCTTGAAATAATGTCTTGGGGTGCCTTTGGCATCCCCAATCTTGAGCTTTTGTGCCTCCTTAATTCCTTTTATATGTCGGTTTCCTAAATCTCAAAAGCTTCATACACACCAAACTCAACAAGAACTCGTGAGATAGGTTAGTATAAATCAATGCAAAACCTTATCATTTTCTACTGTAACAAATTACTAGAATTATTATTAAACATTGCATACTAAATGCCTCTGCATATTTAACACTCCTATCCTCAAATAGAATCATTAAACAAGCAAACATATGCAAACAATGCAACCATAACAGTAATCTGCCAAAACAGTATAGTCTGTAAAGAATGCAAGATTCATCATACTTCCCTAACTCCAAAAATTATGAAAGAAAATTCCCACTGTAGTAAATTTATCAGATCTTATTATGCAAAAGGTTTCAACATTTTAGCACATTCTGACTTTTCAAACGAATTTTTGCAACAGCGGTAAACTTTCTGTTTTCAAACAGCAACATGTATACTTGCAAAATAAGCATGGTAAAAGGCTATCCTTGACATTTTTATTGAAAATAAAGATGCAAAACATTATTCTACATAACAACAAGCAAATACTAGCAAAATAAATTAACTCTCCAAGCAAAACACATATCATGTGACGAATAAAAATATAGCTCCGAGTAAGGTATACCGATAGTTTTGAAGACGAAAGAGGGGATGCCTTCCGGGGCATCCCCAAGCTTAGGAGCTTGAGTCTTCCTTGAATATTTCCTTGGGGTGCCTTGGGCATCCCCAAGCTTAGGGTCTTTCCACTCCTTATTCCCCTCATATCGATATCTCACCCAAAACTTGAAAACTTCAATCACACAAAACTTAACCAAACTTCGTGAGATAGATTAGTATGATAAAGAGCAAACCATTCACTTTGGTACTGTCAAAGACAAGGTTCATAATTGTTCTCACACAATTCCTACTGTACCATATCATTTCTACAATTTTTTATATTGAGGAATATAAGTCATAGAAACTAGAAAACAAGCAAACTATGCAATGAAAGTAGAATCTGTCAGAAACAAAATAGTCTGTAATGATCTGAACAATAACCATACTTCTGCTACTCCAAAAATTATGAAATAAATTGTTGGACGTGAGGAATTTGTCTATTAATCTTCTGCAAAAAGAATCAACTCAAGAGCACTCTTCTGTAAAAAAAATGACATCTATTCTGGTGAGCGCGAAGTTTCTTTTTTTTTACAGCAAGATCACATTAACTATCACCCAAGTCTTTCCAAAGGTCTTACTTGGCACTTTATTGAAACAAAAGTTATACAACATGATTACTACAGTAGCTTAATCATGTAAACACACAAAAACAGTAAGGGTAAATATTGGGTTGTCTCCCAACAAGCGCTTTTCTTTAATGCCTTTTAGCTAGGCATGATGATTTCAATGATGCTCACATAATAGACAAGAATTGAAGCACAAAGAGAGCATCTTGAAGAATATGACTAGCACATTTAAATATAACCTACTTCCTATGCCTAGGGATTTTGTGAGCACACAATTTATAAGAACAACAATCAACTAGCATAGGAAGGCAAAACAAGTATAACTTCTGTTGGGGAAACTGATCCACGAACACCTATGGGGCCGGCGGACCGGGCCCCTTTCGGTTCGGCGGGGGGCGGAGATCGCACGAAGAGCAGATCGAGGCGAAGCACACGAGCAGTTTACCCAGCTTCGGAGCTCTCCGGAGAGATAATACTCCTACTGTTGCTTGTCTGATTGTATTGTCTTCTTGCTCAAGAGAGCTAAGTGTTTTCCTGGCTTCCGAATGAGTCGAACCCCCTCTACGTTGCGAATGGGCCTCCTTTTATATGCTAAAGGGGTCACCGACAGGTGGCAATGCAGAGAAGGGTAAAAATGTAAAAGGGAGTTGCGGTTGGTACACCTACTTGCACAATGTATCCTACCTAACCCTGACGGCAGGGGACAAAGGCATTAAATGCCCGTCTGTGTCGCCCAAACAGTGCAGAAAGGGACCGTCAGGGGCGCCACACTCGCCACGATGGCAGTCTTGTCAGCTTCGCATGCCACCATGCACCGCTGGCTGCACAGCCTCTCGCCACGCGCGCCTGGAAAGGCCCCCAGGGCGACACGTTGGTGGATGTGCTGGAGCGTGGGTACAGAGTGGTAGCCTGCCGCGGCAAGCGCCTTGCCGCGGCCGTTGTCTTGTCGTCTGGAAGCTTGTCGCTCACCAGGCCTTGAGATGCCTTGGTTGGTCTTCCCGGCAAGCTCCTCTTGCCGTGGTCTTGTTGCCTTGCCGGGACACGTGGCACGTCGCGGCAAGTTCCTTGGGATGCCTTGGTTGGCCTTCCCGGCAAGCTCCTCTTGCCGGGGCCTTGTCTCCTTGGCTTGAATTCTTTGTTCTTGAATGGCTCCAAGGGAACCACGGAGGACCTTGGCGGTCGCCCGGCAAGCCTTGCCGCGGGGTGCTGCAACTGCCCGTGCAGAAGTTAGGGATACTAGGGTACCCCTACTCTAGTACACCGACAGGAGCCCCCGGGCCTGGGCCACACACAGTGCCGAGCGCTGTTGGGCCAGGCCCAAGACAGGGCACGGGCATGCGCGGCCTGGGTTACGCCGAATCTTACTCCGTATCCACCGCGCCCTCCCCCAACGGCACGCATTGAATGCGGTATCGTGGGAGAGATCGTGGGTGGTTTCTTTATTCGAAAGGGCGAAACGTCCGCCCCCTCCCTCTTTATAAGCAGGGGAAACAGGGGCAGTTTCCCCACTTCGCCGGTTGCTACTCCATTCTCGAAAATCTCCGCCGCTCCTCCTTCTTCTCAAAGCTGAAAGAGAGCAGCGCTCCGCCCCCCATTATCACCAGCTCCACCGATGCCGCCGATCTCCCCCGCCACCTCCGCCATGGCTCCGAAAGCCGACAAGGGGAAGGGCGTGAAATCAGCCGAGGCGCAGCGGCTCGCGGCGCTGCGAAAGGAGCGAGCCATTTTCCCCCCTCAGCTTGACGCGAAGGACCTGAGGGAGTACTACTACCTCTTCTGGTCGACAGAGACGCGAGCGCATCCGCGCACGAGGGTACTCCCGGCCACCGCTTCGAGGCTGGCTCCGAACGGGTATCCCTTTTTTGCGCTGTTCTTCTACTGCGGGCTCTGCCCGCCCTTCTCTAAATTCTTCTGTGATGTCATGAACACCTACGGGTTCCGCCTCCTTGATTTCACCCCCAATGCCGTTCTGACCATGGCAGTTTTCGCACATTTGTGCAAAAACTTTGTCGGAGTCCACCAAAACGTAGCCCTTTTCCGCCACTTCTTCATGCCTCGAGTCGAGAGAGGAGAGCCCCTTGCCGGAGGAATCGCTTGGATCTCGAGGGTCGGCAAGAAGGAAGCCTATCTGGAGGGAGAGCTCCGCAGCAAATGGGAGGAGTGGAGAGCAGAGTGGTGCTGGGTCGTCGAGGAGAACCCACAACCGTTCACTGCCCTGTGCCAAGCCCCAATAGTGCGCGGCAATGATTGGAGCAACGTGGCCCCAGAAGACGACAGGCTGAAGATCGCCGTCACCCGGATCCTACGCCTCAGGCTTGCTGGGCTCACTGTGGGCGCAGTTGGCGCAGATTTCCTTCGCCGCCGCATCGCGCCCCTGCAGGAGAGGGGGAGACCTGCCTGGGAGTTCAAGAACTCGGCGGGTATCATGAGGCTGCGCCCGGGCCTCAACTTCAACTTCACTGTTCTGGAGCTGGACGCGATGCTCCTGGAGCTGTTCAAGCGTGATCCCCAGCATCCGTTCATATTGCCGTGGGATGTTGTTCCGCTGTGCAATAATTCTTCGCTCAACCGCATCCGCGCAATGATGTCGTTGTGTGACTCTCACGGAATCGCCCCAACTTGGCAAGAACCTGCGGATGACGTTGTGCGGGCGTTCTTCGACGACTTGGTAGAAGTGCCGGTCCGCGCTGATGAGCAGAAGAGCCTCACTCGCGACACCACCGATGCGGAGATGCAGCGCATCGCCACCAGGCTGGAAGAGGCGGCAACAGCTGCTACCGCGGGCGTATTTGGATTCACTGTGGAGGAGGCGGAGGCAGCAGAGGCGGCAAGCCTTGCCGAGCGCGAGGAGTTTGCCGGCGAGGAAGATCTTGCCGGCCCTGAAGTTGAGCCGAGCGAGCCCGGCGAGGAAGAGCCCAAACCTTCAGACAGCTTGCCGCAGGTGGAGCCCCTGGCTCCGGCAAGGAGGCGTCTCCGCAAGGCCGCGGACGTAGCGGGGCGGCAGACGGGTCAACAGCCGCCGAGCCACGCGACACGCTCTACCGCGGCAAGCACCATTGCCGCAGGAGCGCCTCATGCCGCTGCGGCAACTGGAGCGGGGTCTTCCCGGTCCACTGCTGCTGCTCCTGCCAAGCGGGCAAGGGAGCCTACTCCTCCGCCTTGTCGCACCGGAGGCGAGCCGGACTTCGATCTCTCCGCGCTCAGCTCTGACGAGGAAGAAGAAGAGTAAGATCCCTTGCTGTTCTTGTTGTTCTTCAATCTTTGTTGGCTTTCATCTTGTATCTGACTTGCTTCGATCTGAATCCATTCCTTTTCAGGATGCTGGTCCAGAGAGCGGCGAAGAGAGCCAAGGCCCCGGTGATTGTCATCGAAGATGATCCCACCGTGTCAGCAGGGGGTGTGTCTGAGACCACCTTGACAGACCCGGCAACTACTCCCCAGAGCAGCCCCCAGCGTAAGTTTATAGTTTACTTCCTGCCGTCAGGCGCGCATGGGTGTTCTTTTCTCTACTGATATCTTGACTGTTAGGATTTGTGTAGGAGCAGAACAGCCTCACCAGGAATGCCTGGAAGCTGCTCCCGAAGTGCCATCTGCTTCGACTACGCCGCCAAGGGAGGAGTCCCCGGCAAGGGAGCGCTCTCCGGCAAGGGAGAACTCTCCGGCAAGGGACAGTTCTCCGGCAAGAGACGACACCAGTGATCCTCCGGCGGTTGAGACCGCGACCGCAGATCCTAGCACAGGTAATTTTCTTGCCTGAGAACTTCCCTTGGGATCTTCTTCTGATTTTCTTCTTGTATATATGCTTGACTTATCTCCCCTTTCCGTTCGTCAGATCCCCCTGCCACGGAGCCGATGGAGACCGAGGACGCCGGCGAGGAGGGCGCGCACGGCACTGCCGACGACGCTGCGGCCACCGAAGAAGAGGCCGGTGCTGATGATCCTGCCGGCGAAGAGGCCGCCAAGGCTGCCGCCGTAGAAGCAGGCGAGGGATCCGGCGATCGCACTGACGGCCCCGAGGCCGCAGAAGCGCCAGGCGCTACGCCGACCGCTGATCCCTCCGTCGATGCTGCAGCGCCAGGCTCCGAAGAGCCCCAGTCCGGCGCCTACTTGAAGGTCGGCGACGGTATCTTCATCAAGCTCCCCTGGGCGTCAAGCTCCAGGGCGCCGGTCGAGGGAGAAACCTTGGATGGAGAGGTGCTCGCCTCCGCAGGGTTGACGGTAGTCGACGCTCCAAGCAGCAGCAGCGACGAGCCTGAAGAGGAGCGGCTGCTGCGGAAGCTGACTTCGCTCTACCGTGTGATGAGGACATGACTATCTTGGATATGACCAAAAATATTGCATATATGCATATTTGTCAGGTGATTTCTAGTGCAAACTATTCAATAATCTATTTATGTTATCCAGAACAAAAATACTTCACACACTTTTGTGTTTTGTCTAATTGCAGGTGTATGGGACATTTGTACAATCCACATATGAAGATAAGGAAGAAAGAGATGTTTATTTGCTGTCCAAAAAGTTCTCTCACGTCACTTTTGGCCCAAGAGAAGATAGAGTCCAAGTCTCTCACGTTCTGGATTCAGATTCGGACTGCACAGACATACCTGACTCAAAACGCACACAAGTTTTTCATACGGACTCCGAATTGGGTGATTCTTTTTTTGTTGGAAACTAGATTTCGTGCACTTTCCAACCCAATTAGAATCACCTTCAAATTCGTCCGGAGCGTTGAGTTGTGGACGAAAGAATCTGATGCTGCAGCAGAATCCGAGTCAAACTACAAGTCCAAAGGTGTTACAGCACCTCCACTTGGGCCCATTGGCCTTGTACGACCTAGATTTAGTTTTAGGCTGCCTTGGGACGTCCTCCCACCTCCTTGGCCGCCACCCCTTGCTCCTATATAAGTAGATCCATCTAGTAGCTTTTCCTTGGGATTTGTTTAGTTAAAAGTTAGCCATTGCAATTTCGTGTACTTCGTTTGTGTCCAACGACCAGACCAAGACCGCTTACGGATCCCCACCATTATCAATACCTCATATATATTTGCAATATTCAGATTGCTTTGTCATATTCTTGCTCGTTCTTCGATTGCTTGCAGGAATAGACCTTCGTGGTCAGGCTGACCGTGCTTTCGGCATCGTCAGTAACCTCAGGAGATTAGTTTAGCGATTGCTAAGGCGCAACGTCGTGCACGTTTGTAGTCGGATCGTCAAAGTCGTCTCCACCAAATCGATAGTTATCATCTCATCGAAAGATCGGGACACCCCGCCTCTATCAAGTGGTATAAGGGAAGTAAAAATGGATGACATATACATATACAACATGTACACCTTGTCTCTTTTGTTAGCCACATTTCAGATTAAGCAACGCCGAGGACGGCTTTATTTTCAAGAAAGGGAGGATGATGAGGACATGACTACCTTGGATATGACCAAAAATATTGCATATATGCATATTTGTCAGGTGATTTCTAGTGCAAACTATTCAACAATCTATTTATGTTATCCAGAACAAAAATACTTCACACACTTTTGTGTTTTGTCTAATTGCAGGTGTATGGGACATTTGTACAATCCACATATGAAGATAAGGAAGAAAGAGATGTTTATTTGCTGTCCAAAAAGTTCTCTCACGTCACTTTTGGCCAAGAGAAGATAGAGTCCAAGTCTCTCACGTTCTGGATTCAGATTCGGACTGCACAGACACACCTGACTCAAAACGCACACAAGTTTTTCATACGGACTCCGAATTGGGTGATTCTTTTTTTGTTGGAAACTAGATTTCGTGCACTTTCCAACCCAATTGGAATCACCTTCAAATTTGTCCGGAGCGTTGAGTTGTGGACGAAACAATCTGATGCTGCAGCAGAATCCGAGTCAAACTACAAGTCCAAAGGTGTTACATCACCTTCACTTTGGCCCATTGGCCTTGTACGACCTAGATTTAGTTTTAGGCTGCCTTGGGACGTCCTCCCACCTCCTTGGCCGCCACCCCTTGCTCCTATATAAGTAGATCCATCTAGTAGCTTTTCCTTGGGATTTGTTTAGTTAAAAGTTAGCCATTGCAACTTCGTGTACTTCGTTTGTGTCCAACGACCAGACCAAGACCGCTTACGGATCCCCACCATTATCAATACCTCATATATATTTGCAATATTCAGATTGCTTTATCATATTCTTGCTCGTTCTTCGATTGCTTGCAGGAATAGACCTTCGTGGTCAGGCTGACCGTGCTTCCGGCATCGTCAGTAACCTCAGGAGATTGGTTTAGCGATTGCTAAGGCGCAACGTCGTGCACGTTTGTAGTCGGATTGTCAAAGTCGTCTCCACCAAATAGATAGTTATCATCTCATCGAAAGATCGGGACCCTCGCCTCTATCAAGTGGTATCAAGAAGGGGAGGATGATGAGGACATGACATATATGTGCAAACTGAGTTGCAATATTTTCATGCCTTCTACTTCTTGTGCTAATTTTTTGGCTTTAGATTTTATGAACTATGCAAGTTACTCATCTATTCATGTGTCATATATGCAAAAATCAAGGGAAGTAAAAATGGATGACATATACATATACAACATGTACACCTTGTCTCTTTTGTTAGCCACATTTCAGATTAAGCAACGCCGAGGACGGCTTTATTTTCAAGAAGGGGAGGATGATGAGGACATGACTATCTTGGATATGACCAAAAATATTGCATATATGCATATTTGTCAGGTGATTTCTAGTGCAAACTATTCAATAATCTATTTATGTTATCCAGAACAAAAATACTTCACACACTTTTGTGTTTTGTCTAATTGTAGGTGTATGGGACATTTCTACAATCCACATATGAAGATAAGGAAGAAAGAGATGTTTATTTGCTTTCCAAAAAGTTCTCTCACGTCACTTTTGGTCCAAGAGAAGATAGAGTCCAAGTCTCTCACGTTCTGGATTCAGATTCGGACTGCACAGACATACCTGACTCAAAACGAGTTTTTCATACGGACTCCGAATTGGGTGATTCTTTTTTTGTTGGAAACTAGATTTCGTGCACTTTCCAACCCAATTGGAATCACCTTCAAATTCGTCCGGAGCGTTGAGTTGTGGACGAAAGAATCTGATGCTGCAGCAGAATCCGAGTCAAACTACAAGTCCAAAGGTGTTACATCACCTCCACTTGGGCCCATTGGCCTTGTACGACCTAGATTTAGTTTTAGGCTGCCTTGGGACGTCCTCCCACGTCCTTGGCCGCCACCCCTTGCTCCTATATAAGTAGATCCATCTAGTAGCTTTTCCTTGGGATTTGTTTAGTTAAAAGTTAGCCATTGCAACTTCGTGTACTTCGTTTGTGTCCAACGACCAGACCAAGACCGCTTACGGATCCCCACCATTATCAATACCTCATATATATTTGCAATATTCAGATTGCTTTATCATATTCTTGCTCGTTCTTCGATTGCTTGCAGGAATAGACCTTCGTGGTCAGGCTGACCGTGCTTCCGGCATCGTCAGTAACCTCAGGAGATTAGTTTAGCGATTGCTAAGGCGCAACGTCGTGCACGTTTGTAGTCGGATCGTCAAAGTCGTCTCCACCAAATCGATAGTTATCATATCATCGAAAGATCGGGACACCCCGCCTCTATCACCGTGCCCGACAAGCCAAGTTGGCCTCCCGAGAAGCGCTTGTCGCGAAGGCGGGAGTTGATATTGAGAAGCGCGCGGAGGAGCTCCGAGGCCTCAAGCAGGAAGCTCTCCGGTCCTTGGCGGAGGAGCGGGAGCAACTTCTCAAGGAGCGGAAAGCCTTTCTCCTCGAGAAGGCTGAAGCTGAAGAGAAGCAACGGCTTGTCGCCGAAAACTTATTTGCGCAGGAAGGAGACTTGGCGCAGCGCAAGGTCAATCTTGACAGCCACGAGGAGGAGCTTGCCGCGCGCGAGCAAGCGATTGGCGGGGCCCTCAAGGAAGCAAGGGATGCTACCGCAGCTGCTGAGGCCGCCAAGGAGGAACTGGAGACGAAGGTAGCGCAGCTGGAGGCTGATCTCCGGGCGAGCGGCGAGGAGCTCGCCGCGCTCAAGCGTGAGCGCGAGAAGGATGCTGCCGCTCATGGTGAGCTGCAAGGCCTTCTCGCAGAGAGGAGCAAGGAGCTCAGCGCCGCCAAGGATTCCAATGCGGATCTCGAGTTGAAGCTGGCCACCTTGACTCAGACGCTGGACGGCGCCAGGGAGCGGGAGGTGGCCTTGTCGGAGAAGATCAAGGCCGACGAGGCGCTACTGGCGAATGCTGCTGCCGCCCACGACGCCTTCAGGGAGACTGTGGAGCACTGGACTGAGGGTCTGGTGAATATTGCCGCCGCCATCGACGGGGAGTTGGCGCAGCTGGGGGTGGAGGATTTTGGGTATCCCTCCGACGAGCATCTCCAACCCAGCGCCAAGCTCAGCCTGTTCTTCGAAGGCGTGGCGACGGCCCTCTAGCGACTCCGGGAGAGGATCCCAAAGCAGCTGGCTGACGAGTCGCGTAGGATTTGCGCGGGGGCTCTCCAGAAGGTGCTGATCAAGGTGGCGTTCCGCAATCCAGGCCTCAACCTCACCAACGTCCTCAAATCGTTGCCGCCGGATGCTGATCTGGATGCGCTCAAGGCCCTTGTCGCACCCATTGTGGACAAGGTGAGCGAGATCAAGAGGGTTGAGGGCGATCGCGTAGATTAGGCCGCCCGTTTCTTTTTCTCTTTGTTGCTGCTAGTCATGTCACGAGAACAATCTATTAGAGCTGCGACAATCTATCTTGTAATATAACTGTATTTTGGGTAGAGATTTGCTATGTTATTCCCTTTACTTGATTCCTTCCTTTGTATGTTTTTTCCCTACGCTTTTAGGGAACTTGCCGGTGCAAGCACCTTAGCCGCGAGCGCTGAGTGAGGGACGTCAGCAGCCTGCTGGCGGTGCCGCTACCGACAAGA
This sequence comes from Triticum aestivum, assembly GCF_018294505.1. Taxonomy (NCBI): domain Eukaryota; kingdom Viridiplantae; phylum Streptophyta; class Magnoliopsida; order Poales; family Poaceae; genus Triticum; species Triticum aestivum. The sequence goes on along the minus strand of NC_057798.1, from coordinate 363,978,306 downwards.
AACCTTATCGCAACTAGTCGCAGCTCACTTAAGTTGTTGAGCGGACTCGAAACAAAGTAAGGGCGCAACTAGCTACGAGTTGGTTCCTCCGCGCACAGGTTTTCCATACAAAGTACGGTCGTTCAAGGAAGATAACTTAAAAATTTAAAAACTGATTGCTCAAACTTTGGCAACTTAGCTTTTCTGTCGTTTGCTTTCCGGCAAGGCGAAACTTGCTTGAACGATGCCTGGTCCACACCATTATCTTCTCCTTTCCCCCTGGCAAACTTGTGTGCGAGGGAACCTTGCTTTCCTTTATTAGAAAAAGAAAGAAGAGAAAATAAAGTATGGTGCCTTCCGGCTCGTTATTCCTTACCGGGGGTTGCGCTGCACAAAGTGTCAGATAATGCATGCAAGTATAAAGTAGAAAGCATGAAATTGACAAGATGTGCGGAGCACATGAGCTTTACTTATGCACGGGATCTGCGCCCGGCTTTGTACAAAGGATTACATGCAACATCGGCAAGACTTGTAGAAAAGGTGGTTGTCGGAACGGGTTCCGGCAACCGCGCCCTATGGGTAAAACTTATGAAGATGCTCAATGTTCCAGGAGTTGCTCACCGGTACACCATCTTCGATCTCAAGGCGGACAGCGCCAGGCCTAGTGACTTGTTTCACCCGATAAGGGCCTTCCCACTTCGGCGTCAACTTGTTGGAATTCTTGGCGGACTGAACGCGCCGAAGAACAAGGTTGCCTTCCTCGAAACTTCTGGCTTGAACTTTGCGGCTATGGTAGCGGCGCAAAGCTTGCTGGTATCGAGCAGCTCGTACAGCAGCCTGAAGATGATCCTCCTCAAGGAGCAGCGCGTCATCTTGTCGCAGCTGCTCTTGCTCAAGCTCATCATAAGCGAGCACTCGAGGTGACCCGTATACGAGTTCCGTGGGGAGAACTGCCTCTGCTCCATAAACTAGAGTGAAAGGTGTCTGGCCAGTGGCTCGATTTGGCGTCGTCCTGATCGACCAAAGAACCACCGGCAGCTCCTCAATCCAGTTCTTTCCGCACTTGTGCAGCCTGTCGAAAGTTCTGGTCTTGAGCCCGCGCAGCACTTCAGCATTTGCCCTCTCCGCTTGACCGTTGCTTCTCGGATGAGCAATAGAAGCGAAGCAGACCTTGGCGCCAAGATCTTGGACGTACTGCATGAAGGTGCGGCTCGTAAATTGCGTGCCGTTGTCGGTGATGATCCTGTTAGGGATCCCAAAACGGCAAACAATCGACCTGAAGAACTTGACTGCTGACTGTGCTGTCACCTTCCTCACTGGTTCCACTTCCGGCCACTTTGCGAACTTGTCAATTGCAACGTACAAGTACTCAAAGCCCCCGACAGCTCGGGGAAAGGGGCCGAGGATATCGAGCCCCCAGACCGAAAATGGCCAGGATAAAGGGATCGTCTGGAGAGCTTGAGCTGGCTGGTGTATCTGCTTGGAATGGAACTGGCACGCTTCACACTTGGTTACTTGTGCAGTTGCATCCTGGAGGGCTGTCGGCCAAAAGAAACCTTGCCGGAACGCTTTGCCGGCAAGTGCCCTTGCGCCAATGTGGTGACCACATATGCCTCCATGTATCTCTGCCAACGGCTTTTGTCCGTCTTCCCGGTGAATACACTTCAATTTCACACCGTTGAGTCTTCTTCTGTACAGTATGCTGTCGACAAACTGGTACATACTTGACTGCCGGGCTACTCTTTCCGCTTCTTCTTGCTCTTCGGGAAGTTCTCCTGTCTGAAGGAAATGGACAATCTGTTGTGCCCATGCTGGAGCTTGCGGCTCGACAACAAGGACTAAAGGCACATCTGCTGCTGCGGGAACATCCGCTTCTACGGCAAGAACCTGTGGCTCAGCCGGAGCTTGATGTTCCCCGGCAAGCTTGCCGGAGCAAAACTTGTCGGGAGCGTCTGCTTCAACGGAACAAACCCTAAGGCTTGTCGGAGCAGACTGTTCCTCAGCATCCTTGGTGTTGATCTTGGGGACCTTCTTGGCGGCGGCTTCGGGGAGCTCTGCCGGAAAATAGTCACCAGAAATCAACTTTCTCTTCTTGCTCTGTCCAGTTGATGGCGTTACGGATGGTTGAGTCAGCTTGAGCACAAAGATCCCTGGTTCCACAGGTAACTTAAGTGTGGCGCACTTTGACAGGCCGTCGGCAATGTCATTTTGAGCTCTTGGAACATGCTCCATCTGCAGGCCGTCAAAGTGCTCTTCTAGTTTTCTCACTTCATCAACGTAAGCTTCCATTAACGGACTCTGATAACTCTTGTTCACTTGGCGGACGACAAGCTGTGAGTCACCCCTGACAATGAGCTTCTTGATCCCAAGGTCTGCTGCGATCCTGAGGCCGGCAAGCAAACCTTCATACTCTGCAGTATTGTTCGTTGCTTGCTCCTTGGGAAAGTGCATCTAGACTACGTACTTCAGATGCTCTCCGGTGGGTGCAACAAGTAGCACGCCAGCGCCGGCGCCTTACAGCGAGAAGGCACCATCAAAGTACATCAGCCACTCTTTGCTTGCTTCCTTGACGGGGATGCTCGTCTCTGGAATTTCTTCATCTGGTGTTGGCGTCCACTCTGCTATGAACTCTGCCAATGCTCTGCTTTGGATAGTTGAAGTGCTCTCAAACTTGAGGCCGAAGCTTGACAGTTCTAGTGCCCACTCGACAATCCTGCTAGTTGCTTCTGGATTTTGCAGTATCCTCTTCAACGGAAAGCGAGTGACAACTGTGATCTCATGTGCTTGGAAGTAATGGCACAGCTTTCTCGAGGCCATGAGAAGGCCGAAAAGCAACTTCTGCACACCAGAGTACCTTGACCTAGCCCCCTGCAGAAGGGAACTAACAAAGTAAACTGGGCGCTGCACCATTCTCTTCTGCATCTCTTCACGCGCCTGCGCAGATCCATCCTTGTCAGGACCAAAGCTTGCCGGCGAAGTCCTCTGCTTGTCGCTGGATGCATCTGCCGTGGTTGCTGGCTCATCGTCCGCCTCCCTCTCCGCTACTAACGCAGCACTAACCACTTGATTGGTTGCCGTTATATATAGCAACAACTTCTCTTGTGGCTTAGGTGCGACAAGTGTTGGAGTGGAGGACAGGTATCTCTTCAAGTCCTGCAGCGCAGCCTCCGCTTCCGGAGTCCATTTCATTGGACCTGCCTTTTTCAATATTTTGAAAAATGGCAGGGCGCGCTCAACAGACCTAGAGATAAACCTGCTGAGAGCAGCTACGCAACCGGCAAGTCTTCGTACATCCTTGACGCGCTTTGGTGCTTCAATCTGCTCAATGGCCTTGATCTTGTCGGGATTGGCCTCAATTCCGCGTTGAGACACAAAGAACCCGAGAAGCTTGCCGGAGGGGACTCCAAACACGCACTTCTCGGGGTTGAGCTTGAGGTTGATCTTGCGCAAATTTGCAAAGGTTTTGTCTAAATCTTGAATTAGGGTCGCTTTATCCTTGCTCTTGACCACTATGTCATCCATGTAGGCTTCCACATTTTTGTGCATTTGCGGTTCAAAAGCCTCATGGACTACCCTTGCAAAGGTTGAACCAGCATTCTTCAAACCGAAAGGCATCCGTACGAAACAGTACGTGCCACATGGGGTAATGAATGCGGTCTTCTCCTCATCCTCTTTTGCCATGAAGATCTGATGATATCCTGAGTATGCATCAAGAAATGAAAGCAAGTCACATCCGGCCGTGGAGTCAACAATCTGGTCGATGCGCGGCTAGGGAGATGGGTCTTTGGGGCAAGCTTTATTAACATCGGTAAAGTCAATACATAGCCTCCATTTCCCATTTGCCTTGCGCACGACTACAGGATTGGCCAACCACGTAGGATGGAGCACTCCTCTGACAAGGCCTGCTGCTTCCAATTTCTTGATCTCTTCTGCAATGAATTCTTGGCGCTCTAATGCCTGTTTCCTGACCTTCTGCTTGACGGGCCGCGCATGAGGACAGACGGCAAGATGGTGCTCGATTACTTTCCTGGGAACACCGGGGATGTCAGATGGTTGCCATGCAAACATGTCGACGTTCACCCGCAGGAAAGCAACGAGCGCGCTTTCCTATTTAGGGTCGAGAGTGGCACTGATGGTGAAGGTACCGCCAGTGCCGTCCTCCTTGGCGGACACCTTCATGGTCTCTGGTGGATCTGCCATTGTCTTCTTACACTTGCCGATGGAGCTCGATGGTGCGTCCTCGACGGTAGCGCAGCACTCCGAAGAGGTGCGCTTGCCGGAGTGGGCATCAGAGCTCTTGCCGGACTTGGTCTTCTTCTTCCCCCTGGGAGCTTCAACGGCAAGTGAGTTGCGATCTGTTGCGGCTGCTGCTTCCCGGTAGATCTTGTCGGCGCAGATAAGAGCATCCTTCTTGTCGCCAGGGACAGAGATGACACTTATCGGGCCTGGCATCTTTTCAATATGTTGTATGCATAATGAGAGGCTGCCATGAACTTGGCGAGTGCTGGACGGCCAAGTATCCCATTGTAAGGCAATGGAAAGTCAGCAACGTCAAAAGTGACCCTCTCAGTCCTGAAGTTCAGCTCGCTGCCAAATGTCACTGGCAATGCGATCTTTCCCTTCGGCTTGCTCCTCCCCGGATTGATTCCTTGGAATGTGCCGGTCTCTTCGAGCTCACCATCAGGGATCTGGAGTTTCTGGAGTACCGTGGAGGAGATCAGGTTCAAGCCGGCCCCGCCGTCAACTAGCATCTTAGTGACCTTGAGGTTGCGGATAGTTGGTGAAACCAACATCGGCAAGCACCCGACCGCAGTTATGCGATCAGGGTGGTCCTCAATATCAAAGATGATAGGCGTGCTGGACCATTTCAGAGGCTTGCGTGACTCGATGGGTGGTTCTGCCGCATTGACTTCCCGCACCCACTGCTTGAGCTGGCGGTGTGAAGTATGCAGAGAAGCACCGCCGTCAACGCACAGGACCTCTGTGGCTTTCTGGAACTCCTGCTCATCGGTCTCATCTTCATCCATATCTTCATCGTCGTCGTCATCTTCATCCTTGTCGCGGCCGCGGGGAGGTCTGTCTCCTTGCCGCTGCTTGGCCTTGCCGCGGCGTCCTCCTCGGCCGGGACGTTTCTTGCTGGCTCCCCCAGCACCTTCCTGGGCCTTCTCCTTGTCACGCCGCTCGTATTCAGCCTTTTGCTGTTCTACAAGCAGCTCGACCTTCTTGCAGCTCTGGAGGTCATGGCCCTTGGTGCGGTGGATCTTGCAGTATTGCTTGTTGGTGCTGTCCTGCTTGTCGGCGACCGCCACAGCTGCGGCAACCTCCTTGCCGGAGCTACCAGCTTCGGCTTTCTTGCCGGACTGCTCAACAACTAGCACATCTTTGCCTTTCTTCTTCCTGTTGTTCCGCCGCCGGTTCTTTCTTGCCGGGGCAGTGTCCTCACTATCAGATCCTCCTGCTCCTGTGTTCTCTCCGGGGAGTTTCCTCCCTTCCTCAGCACGTGCACACTTGTCGGCCAGGGCATATAGCTCACTGACATCTCTGATCTTGCACATCGCCATCTCCTCCCGCATCCTGCGGTTCCGCACGTTCTGATGGAACGCGCTGATTACCGCGGCAGGGTGGACATCTGGGATGTTGTGCTGTACGCGGCTGAATCTTTGAATGTACTTGCGCAGGGGCTCTCCTTCCTTCTGGGCGAGCAGATGAAGATCGCTCTCTTGGCCATGAGGCTTGTGGCCGCCTGTAAAGGCGCCGACAAACTGGTGGCATAGGTCAGCCCAGGAGGATATGGAGTTGTCCGGCAAGTGCATGAGCCAAGATCTGACATTGGGCTTGAGTACCAGCGGGAAGTAGTTGGCAAGGATCTTGTCGTCCCGTCCCCCGGCAGCATGCACCGCGATGGTGTAGATGCTGAGGAACTCCGACGAATGCGTCTTGCCGTCGTACTTCTCTGGTACATCTGGCTTGAAATTCTTCGTGCTGGGCCACTGGACTTGCCGCAGCTCACGAGTGAACGCAGGGCAACCTACCGCGTACGGCAAGTCGCCTGGTTCCCCTGGCGCATGCACGTTAACAGAGGGCCCAACGCGCTTGTCGGATTGACATCGCGCTTCTCTTCGGCGCTCGATGCGAGTACGAGCGTCTTCTTGTTGTCGTTCGTGAAGAACTTGGCGCTGATCGCGACGAGCTCGTGGATCTGACGGTGCGGTGGAGTTGCTGTCGAGGTGGATCCGACGAGTCGGTGATCTTGGCCTTCGGGAGGGAGAGTACATGGTGGTTGCACCCCCACCGGTTTCATCGCCACCGGCTCGTGCCTGGCAGTCCTGCCGCGGCCGCGATGCACTTGGCTGCCGCGGAGTGTCGCCGTTGGCAAAGCCGATGAGACTTTGAATGGTGGCCCTCCATTGGTCGATCTTGTCTTCCGCTGGAGGGTAATCGAGGAGCAGTTGAGCTCGCGCCAAAGCTTCTACTGGAGTGGTGGGTGGCAGTGGCGAATGGTGCGAGGAGCGGGATATGCTCGGACTTCTAACTATGTTAGAAGGAGCAGTATCCCGTCCAGGCGACCATGTCTCGCTTGTGCCAGCACGTTGGCGTGCATGTTGGTCTTGAGCACCCCGAGATCCACCAGCTTGATCTTGTCCCAACGAACGTATGGTACTGCGAATACCATGACGCTGTCGGTCCTGCGCCTCCTGAGATGGGCGCGGGACATGTACGGACGCCAAGGTCTGTGCAGCCTTGTCCTTGGACCTGGCAGCATCGTGAGCTTCCTCGTCGACGTCCGTTCTTCCGCCGGCGTCTACTCCACCACCTGTTTGCTCCGGTGGTGGTGGAAGCGACGTGGACGGAGAAGCTGCCGCCGAAGTCTTCTTCTTCGGTGGCATGTCGATGAAGAAAATGAAGATCTAGCTTGTGTGAACGCCGGATCTGGTTCACGCAATCTCGACGCCCCCTACCTGGCGCGCCAAAGATGTCGGGGAAACTGATCCACGAACACCTATGGGGCCGGCGGACCGGGCCCCTTTCGGTTCAGCGGGGGGCGGAGATCGCACGAAGAGCAGATCGAGGAGAAGCACACGAGCAGTTTACCCAGCATCAGAGCTCTCCGGAGAGATAATACTCCTACTGCTGCTTGTCTGATTGTATTATCTTCTTGCTCGAGAGAGCTAAGTGTTTTCCTGTCTTCCGAATGAGTCGAACCCCCTCTACGTTGCGAATGGGCCTCCTTTTATATGCTAAAGGGGTCACTGACAGGTGGCAATGCAGAGAAGGGTAAAAATGTAAAAGGGAGTTGCGGTTGGTACACCTACTTGCACAGTGTATCCTACCTAACCCTGACGGCAGGGGACAAAGGCATTAAATGCCCGTCTGTGTCGCCCAAACAGTGTAGAAAGGGACCGTCAGGGGCGCCACCGCTCGCCACGATGGCAGTCTTGTCAGCTTCGCATGCCACCGTGCACCGCTGGCTGCACAGCCTCTCGCCACGCGCGCCTGGAAAGGCCCCCAGGGCGACACGTTGGTGGATGTGCTGGAGCGTGGGTACAGAGTGGTAGCCTGCCGTGGCAAGCGCCTTGCCGCGGCCGTTGTCTTGTCGGGTCTGGAAGCTTGTCGCTCACCAGGCCTTGAGATGCCTTGGTTGGTCTTCCTGGCAAGCTCCTCTTGCCGGGGTCTTGTTGCCTTGCCGGGACACGTGGCGCGTCGCAGCAAGTTCCTTGGGATGCCTTGGTTGGCCTTCCCAGCAAGCTCCTCTTGCCGGGGCCTTGTCTCCTTGGCTTGAATTCTTTGTTATTGAATGGCTCCAAGGGAACCACGGAGGACCTTGGCGGTCGCCCGGCAAGCCTTGCCGCGGGGTGCTGCAACTGCCCGTGCACAAGTTAGGGATACTAGGGTACCCCTACTCTAGTACACCGACAACTTCAAAACTTTAAACACATAGAGAGGAAACTTGATATTATTGCAACTCCTACAAGCATATATTCCTCCTTCATAATAATTTTCAGTAGCATCATAGATAGCAACTTTGTTCTCATGCTCTATTGTAACCTCTTCCAAAATAGTGGAATCATTACTAGTTAAAGTTGACACTCTTCCAAATCCACTTTCATAAATATCACACCAAGATTCAACACCCTCCAATATAGTAGGATCACTAATTCCTAAAGTTGACACTCTTCCAAACCCACTTTAAATGATAGTATTATTCATACTCCAAAGGATATAAGTGAAGTTCATGGAGCATTCTACAATTAATATAGACTAACCAAGCTCAAAATGTATAAGTGAAGCACACGAAGCATTCTATAAAACCATACTCAAAAGATTTAAGTGAAGCACAAAGAGCAATTCTATAAAATCATACTTAAGAGATATAAGTGAAGCTCATGTAGTATTCTATAAATCAATGAAGGTCTATATCATGCTAGCATGGTTCTTGAAGAAAAAGAAAAATACAAAGGACACAAATCATGTGAACAAAATAAAAACCAAGGTATACCGATAACGTTGAAGAAGAAAGATGGGATGCCAACCGGGGCATCCCCAAGCTTAGATGCTTGAGTACCCATTGAAATATTTACTTGGGGTGCCTTGGGCATCCCCAAGCTTGAACTGTTGCCTCTCTGTATTCTTCTCACATCGGTAACTCCTCGTTCTTCAAACACTTCATTCACAAAAACTTGTGAGATCGTTAGTGTAATAGAACAAATCACTACCTTTAGGTACTGTAATGAACTCATTATTTATTTGTATTGGTGTTAAACCTACTGTATTCCAACTTATCTATGGTTCATACCCCCCGATAGTAGCCATAGATTCATCAAAATAAGCAAACAACACACGCAAAACAGAATCTGTTAAAAACAGAACAGTCGGTAGTAATCAGGAAGTTTGGTAAACTTCTGTAACTCCTAAAATGATGAAATAAATTTGAAAATTTGAACAATTTGTACAGAAGTAATGTGCAAAACGTTTTAGACCCATTTGACTTTCCAGTAAAAAATGTAAATTCGCGCACTACAGCCAAAGTTTCTGTTTTTGTTTTGCACATCGCAAACAAGCAATCTAATCATCCCAAAACCAAAGCTTGGCACATTTATTTTTATAATACATTGGGTATATACAAGGGGATATTTATTTACAGAGAAACTTCCATGAAAAATTCTACATTGTTTCCGTGAGTATGAACACAAGTGCTCAAGGTCGACCCTCACTTCTTCAATGCATAACTTTCCAGTCACTTCTCTTTTTTGAAAAACTTCTTAGGCATGAAAGGCAAGTAATTTTTTTTGTATTTTCATTCTTTTAAAAAAAATTGTATGTTTCACCCACAACTAAACAGAAACAAAAAGGAAAAAAAACAAAATCTAATTAGTTAATAAAGCAAGCAAGCACACACGAGAATATCAACCCCACGCTATTGCTCCCCGGCAACTGCGCCAGAAAAGAGCTTGATAATCCCCAAGTGCAAGGAATCATCGTAGCACTTTCCAATGGTGGAAGTGATAAGTATGGAGTGTCGAACCCACAAGGAGCTAAAGGTAAGATCAATATTCTCTCAAGCCCTATCTGTCACCGATACGACTCTACGTGCACCGAACGTTTACTTCCAACTAGAAACGAGAAATAAAACTACGTTGTGGGTATGAAGAGGATAACTTGGCATGATATCGGAGAGCTAAAATATAAAAGTAGGTGCTGTTATCATAAAGTTAGAATATATTACTAAAAATTATAAATAGAGAGTGTGGAATAATGGTGGATCGGTGTGCGGAATTGTCCTAGGCAATTGTTAAGAAGACCGGTAATCACTATTGCAGTTTCATATGAGGGAGAGGCATAAGCTAACATACTTTCTCTACTTGGATCATATGCACTTATGATTGGAACTCTAGCAAGCATCCGCAACTACTAAAGATCATTAAGGTAAAACCCAACCATACCATTAAAGCATCAAGTCCTCTTTATTCCCATACGCAACAATCCCTCTTACTCGGGTTTGTGTTTCAGTAACTCACCATCCCACTATAAGCGAATCATGAACGTATTGCAACACCCTACAACGAGAATCCCACACGCTTGCGCGACATGGAGGGCACCATAGGACATCACCAAAGTAAAACATACAACTCATACCAATCTAGATCATCAATCAACCCAAAGACAAAAGATATCTACTCGAAACATCGTAGGATGGCAACACATCATTGGATCATAATATGTGGCATAAAGCACCATGTTCAAGTAGGGATTACAGCAGGGTGCGGGAGAATGGACCGCGTAAAAGAGATGAGGATGGTGGTGATGATGGTGATGTTGATGAAGACGATCACCGCGGCGATGATTCCCCTCTCAATGGCACTCCGGTGCCACCAAGAGAGAGGAGGAGAAGTTCTCCCCCTTGTGCTTCCTCCTCCATGGCTTCCACCCTCTGTTCCTTGGCCTTCATGGTGATGATGGCCCCTCCGGGATACTCCTCCATGGCCACCGGTTATGATGGCCCCCTCCGGCAGGGTGCCAAAGAGGGCCTAGATTGATTTCTCATGGCTACAGAGCCTTGCGGCGGCGGAACTTCCGATCTAGGTTAATTTTCCGAGGTTTCCGTATTTATAGGAATTTTTGGCGTCAATCTCACGTCAAGGAGGTGCCCGAGCTGTCCACGAGGCAGGCCCATGCGCCCGTACCAGGTGGGTGCGCCCCCCACCCTCGTGGGCAGCTCGAGACTCTTCTGGCCCAACTCCGATGCTCCGTGGTCTTCTTTTGGTCCATAAAAAATCATCAAAAATTGGCCCGTCAATTGGACTCCGTTTGGTATTCCTTTTCTGCAAAACTCAAAAACAAGGAGAAAACATAAACTGGCATTGGGCTCTAGGTTAATAGGTTAGTCCCAAAAATCATATAAAATATCATATAAATGCATATCAAACATCCTAGAAGGATAATATAATAGCATGAATACGTCATAAATTATACTCCCTCCATTCCTAAATATAGGGTGTATAGTTTTTGGCACGGAAATTAAAGAACACATATGGAGGGAAAATTTCACAAGTTTTGGGCGACATTACACATGACTAATTCACATGAGAAAATAGAGGAGCTTGCGTGATATAAGGAAATGTAAACAAATCCCTCAAAAAATTATCCAAACGAGTGGTGCAGCGCAATACACCTTATATTTCGGATTTTTTCTCAAAAATCTATACACCTTATATCAAGTAACGGAGGGATACATTGGAGACGTATCACAGTACATGTTTAAGCAATACATGGCAGTACAAAGGTTGAAATTAGGGAAGTACAAAAATACAAAACCAAGAAGTTCAATAATAAAACTTTGAGAACTACTAGAATCACTATCAGAATTCAGTAGAAACTTGTTTAACCGAAAGCAGGGTACTTGCTTTTAAAGCACAAAAAACATGGCAGCAAGAAAAATAAGAAAAAATAGAAAGAATAAGAATATACTATTGCGAAGCACAAGATTAACTAAACATCTAAAATATTAGCAAAACTAGTAAGATCAAGAAGAAAGCACAGTTTATACTTCTGAATTGCATGCTTGCTTAGCATGAAATCCTTCAAAAGCCTAGCATTTTGGATATTACTGTACTCGACGGGCCTGAGTTGCTCAACCGGCTGACTCCACTTCTTTGCTTTCTTTGGCGCACGCTCATTGGACAACAAATTGGCAGAGTCGATCCCGGGAGCTTTCTTAATCTTCTTTGCAGGGAAAATTGTCCCCTGCTTACCATGAGCCAGCCTGCCAGACCTTGTGGTTATTATTGGCCTGACAAAGTCATCGATGTCAGTAGATTCATGTCCAACAGCAATTTTCTCGAAATCTGAATTAGACTCTATAGCCGGCTTCTTCTTGCTGGACGGCGTTTTCGTAACGACAGGCTTCTCTTTCAGAACCTCGACATCTTCTTGGCTACTAATAGTAATAACTTCATGAGAAGGCTTAACCATTTGGGTCTCCAACAGTGAAAAGCTTTCATCCCCAACGTTCATACATTCACCTGCATTAAATGACAAAGACAGAAATTTAAAATAAAAAAATGAAGTACAAAATATCATGAGAGACATGTGAAACCATAAAAGGGTGTGATCTAGCACAAAACTTGCATAACAAAAGTAGCAAAAAGATGTACAGATAACACTGCTGCTATGATGGCTATATCACAGCTACAAAAAGTACAATAATGATGCAACTGGAAGTGCAGGTAAAAAATTTATATAACAGGCTGATCAGAACAAAACACAAAACTAGTAAATACTAACCTAGATGATAGCCGAACAGCTTGTTAAATTCAATATTGAAATGACCAGACATAGCCCAACTAAAAATCATGGTCTTCTTCATGTTGGCAATGTCAGCATGTGCAAAGTTCATAAGTTCTTTACCATCCCACGACTGAACAGTCGGTAGCATGAAAAACCCACAAGAACACCTTCATAGACAACAAAAGGAAAAAACACTAATGTGAATGAACTGAAAAAAAGTGCTATCCATCTAGCAAAAAGAAGTGTGTGATGAGAAAAAATGTGCGCATGTCTCACCCATCTTCTTGTTTCTCTGTGCTCATATATCTGGTCTCAAAACTGTCGATGTTATCAGGTTTTAGATGGATATCCATTTTATTGCTAACAGCCCTCCAGAGAATCTTAACATTCTTCACTATTTTCAGGAAAATGGTCCACCCATCCTGGTCATCCTTGTCGTACAAACAATCAATGTACTGGAAACAATGTCTTTTCATGTCTATGCTGATGGTCACCCAGTGACCAATACGAGCTGACTCAGCTGGATACCTTTTGGGAAGAAGAGGATCTAACATTGGGAACACAATATGTGAAAACAATATAAAGCACAAGCAAAATAACAAAAAGTCACTAAAAAACACACAAAACAAAACCACACACACAAGATAACCAAAATTATAATTTACTCACAATATCCTTCTTGTCAATACGCTCGTTTCCAACTCTCTTTGAAAACCATTTAATCACGGGAACAGATATATCTCCATGATACAACTTAGACTGCACAAAAATATTAAATAAAGCAAGCATAAACAAAAGGTACGCTCACAAAAATAAAGTAGCAAGCAAAAAAAGATAGGCAAAAGATTAAAATATAAGAAACAAACTTACAGTTATCCAGTAGGGCACAACCAACTTTTCAGATTCTTTATACCTCTCTGATAAAATGTAGATCCCAACAGACGCTACTTTTGTGCCAAGCATGCCATCAGGGCGAAACGCTCTAGAAATATCCAATACGCAATCTTGTCCTTTTCTTCAATAGAAGTAACTGCATTGTAAAACCTTTCAACAGAATCTGGAATCTTAACCTCATCTTGTATCAAATGATCAAAATAATCAACACCTGCAGAAAAAGAAGTATATTAAAAGAAGTACAGAATATACATGTAGAGGAAGTACATAGACAACTTTAGGAGAAGTATAGAACCTCATGACATAATGAAAAGTGTAGCTACTGTAGATACACAAGAAGTACATATATAAAGCAGTGCCGAACTAAAACAGTACAGAAACAACTGCAAATGCAATTCTGAAATCAAGATATGCTAGTCAGTTGAGCTATTGTAGCTAACAAGAAGTACAACACTAAAAAGCAGTACAAATATACCTTCAACAAGGGGAAAGGCAGTACAACATACATACAAAGTCTAAAGCACAAAAGGCATCAGGACACAAAAGCATAGCATCAATTACACCAATATAAACATATTACAAGTATCACAAATGTTTCCCGAAACACATATTGTACATTTTTTTTCACAAAAGAAGCCCACTTCCCATAAACATACATCACACACTCAAAGATCACCACAATAGCAAAAAGGTTTAAAGCTTAGAGATGGGTGTGGGCATTATTTGTTCTTACCTATGTCTTTGCCTGCAGAAGATGGCGCAGCTTTAACTACAAGATCCGGCACAGCAATAGATGGGATCTCGTGTGCATCCGATACGGGAACAGCTTCGCGCTCAATGCCAGCATCAACAGCAGCAGATGTCTTCTCAAGAGCAGATGTGACTGTAGTTGAATCACTATGACCGGCGGCAACTTCAACTGGATCTCCATGAGCAGCTTCAGCAACACCAGCTTCTGGTTTCTTCACAACTCCAACATCACCAATAAGTTGTACATCTGTCTCTTCATGATGATCTTCTCACGTCGAAACACTAGACGCCACATGATGCTTAAGGGCACAAAATTGAGACAATGTTGGCCCACCAGTACTCACCTAACAAAAACACACAAAATTAAGAAATCATAGCAAAGCAGAAACATACTTGTACAAAAGATATCTCACCTTATCTACATGAGGAACAGTAGTATCATTGTGTTCCCCTTCCCCACAAGCACATGTATGCACTCCGGCAATAGCAGCACCAGCATCTCCGCCGGAAGTAGGACAATCTACCTTAGAAATCTTTGTGAGATACTTTTGTGCGTGCTCTTCGAAAGGCTTGCAGCGACCATCTTGCATGGTCTTGTACATTACAAAACCATCCTTGATCTGGGATAAAGATTTCTGCAAATGATCAAGATTGACAGCCTCAGCATCCAACACAATCCTGTGAGCATCTTCATTAAATGCAAGCTCAGGGGGCAAAACTCCAGCAGTGCTGTTCAGACGGCTACTGGTGGTAGGCAGCTGAAGTGACAACTGAACTGCCTTTGCTATTGCAGCATCAAGCTCTTGGAAAGTGGAATCAAACAAAGTACCCACTCCTTCCGATGAAACACCTGCAGCACTACTGCTTCCTGCAAACTTACGGCTACTAGCATGAACAATTCCTGAGGACGGTTCAAACTTCCTCTTCTTGGGATACACACAATAATTGGTACCAGTCACTTCAATGCTTTCATCAAAATAGATAATATCGTTGCGCCCCTTCCACTGCAAAAAGAGAGTGCAAAAATGTTATACAACAAAATAATACACTAATAGACAAAAGTTAAATAAAACAAAAAGTATAATAACCTAACAAATACAAAAAAGAAGTATAAAGCAGTACTAAATGAACAAGAAGTGCTGAGATGAACACTAAAGCAGTACAAACAATGTATGCAAAGCAGTACGAATAGATGCAAAACATAATAACTTTGTGTGAGTTTGCTGAGATGAACACTAAAGCAGTACAAACAGATGGATACATAATAATTTGTGTGAGTGGGATGTGGTGACAATATTTATATATTGTATTTTTGTTAGCCAAATATGTGGGGGGAGACCCCCCCCCCCCGCCCCCAACACCCCCTAACTTCTTACCACAACACCTACCTCCAAACTTCACAAAAGATTAATTACTAATTAAGAAAACAGGACAGGACCAAAAAGTATAATACTTACAACTAAAAGAATTGCACTACAAAGGATGGTACTAAAGAACTCACCGGCAACTTGCCAAAGATCCAAGATCTAGCGTCCGGGCCACCTTTCTTCAAAATATCCAGATTGGCAAGTTTCATAAGCTTCCTAGGATCCATGTAGATGGCACGGGGGTACCTCTTATCTTTACGGTTAATGGAGTTGTGGTCCAGGCAATTCAAATAAGCTAGAACAGGCGCAATAACACAACCAGGAAGAGCTCTCCAGTCTGCACCTGCTTTCTTCCAGGCTTCAATAGCAAGTCTCAGCTCGTCAACAATCAGCTGACAAATCTACATGTTTTTCAACTTGACAATGTCAAAGTCTTCAACCATTGTCGCCTCCTTCTTCACACGCAGAGAATACCCTGGGCAGAAAAACTTGTTGTACAAAATCAGACCAAACACCTTCAGAGCAAGGCTATCCCTAAGAGGATCATCGACAAGCTGCGATAGAATATTCCGAAGCTCATCAGTTTTTATATCTTTATTCCTTGGAATCCTAAGCTCATCCTTTAACTTCACCAAAGCAGCACCATAATCCTCTAAAGGCCTTGGAGGAGAGTCGTCACCATTAGCCAGTGCAAAAAGCTTCTCAATGACATCTGCATTGATCTCCAGAACTTTGTTTCCACCAAGATCAAGGATCATGGTCCTAGAATCAATATTATACATCAAAAAACAAGCAAGGCAACGATTAAGGTTGGATTTGATCTTGAAGTCTTTGATATGAACAAGATCAGCAATATGAAGAACATTCAAGTGATGTTCCTTCAACAACGCAACACAAAGAGTGACCTCCTTCAAAGAGCACCTAATCATGGTGTTGAAGCGCTTTTTCGCCACCTTTTCAACTTTGTTGCTAGGCTCACCTTCCTCGCCTCACTTCCTCTTGAAAGGCCTCTCCACAAACTCATACTGAAAAACATTAAAAATAACACAAATTAATAAGATGAAAAATAACTATACACAAAAAATGAAATTACAAAAAAAACTAGATTGAGAAATTTCAATGAAGAGTATAAGAAGTACAGTAACTACACAATTGGCAGTTTAATCATAACATCAAAGGGAATTATAGAATATATTATGCAAGAAACACTTGACAAGAAATAATGAAATAAAGATTCACCTTCCCGATATCATCTCCAGAATCAGAAACCTCTTCAGAAACATAAGGTTCGTCATCGTCGCCTTCTTCATCACCATCATCACCATCATCGGGCTCAAAATCATCATCCTTTGCAAAACGCACAGATTTGCGAGTAGCACGAGGTAGATTCTTTGTGCTACCTCTAGTTTGCTGGCCCTTGGACAAAACCTTCTCCTTATGCTTAAGAACATCATTCTTCTTCTTATCAACAGGTGCCTTAGCCTTGGACACAGCCTGGTTAGCTGCCTTCACCTTTTTTGCAACAGCAGGATTAAGATTTGCAGAGCTGCCTCTCTGAATAAATTTAGGAATTTGCCATTTACCATCGACATCAGGTGATTGTCTAGGCAGAACACGCGGGCTTCTGCGTACTGGAGCATCAGGAGGTGACTTTACCTTCCTACAAGTTGTCCTAATCTTTTTTATAGGGACAAGGTTTACAGGACTCGGAGGGCCATCAAAAACACTAGCACTATCATGAACAACTATATCCGTGCATTGAGATGAAATATCGTGCAATGCCTTTGACCTGTGATTTCGAGCAGCTGCTATTTTCTCCGCCACCCTTAACTTCTTAGCCTCCAGCTGATCAGCGACATCCTCAGGCTGAGTCATAGCCTCTGTACCATCAACGGATTGTGACTGCGTCTCTGAAAGTTCCAAAGAGCCAATATCATGCTCACCCCTTCCAACAGGGCTAGAAGGATTGCTGGCAGGCTGACTTTGCCTGTCATTCAATGCCTTAGACCTCTGGTTGCGAGCAGGAATGACCTCAGGCATATTCGCAGCAGGGATGTCCTCAGGCGTATTCGTAGCCTCATCAACCTTATTACCATCTTCTCCATCGAGCTCTAAGCGAAGATCATATAGAACATCTGATATATCATTTTCTGATCAGGAAACAGAATCTTCTGCAAACAAAATCAAAGAAGACAATGAATAAGTTTCAAACGCTGCAACACTGTCAACTGTCTTCGCTGCGCAAAAGGAAATAAATATAATTGACATAATAAACACAACAACAACAGAAGTACTACACCAATGCTAGAAAGCAGTACAACAATACAGAAAACAAAAGATTGGAACAATTGCAACAAGAAGTACAAAGGAAACTACTATAGCAATACAACAATTCTACTAGCACTACAAGGCAATATGGGAAAAATAAATAGCAATGCATTAGCATGAGCAGTGTGAAGGATATGTGTAAAAGGAATACATGTGGCCAATTCTAAAAACCCTAAAATCACAATAGTTATAGAAAATATACAAATAAAACTCACCACACTACAACATAAGGAAAAATTGTGAAATAAATAAGAAGTACACATGTACTACACAAGTGAAGTACAACAACAACATGGAGGAGCAATACAAAACTACAACTTAGTGAAGTACAGAAAAACATTTCACCAAAAGCAAAACATCAAATCAGTGCATGTCATACAATAGGCTTGTTTAAACATCAAACATATCTACTACACTTGAGAAATAAATAATCTCACATCCACAACCAAATATATAATAAATAAAAACATTGCCAATCCATGCCAAAACCACACATGAGCAAATCAATCCTAGGAGCAAAATCAAAAAATGTACTACATCAATAGAACATCACAATCCCAAGCACAACATTTGCGGAACAAACTTTGCGCCGATTCGGCCATCGGGCTCTTAGGTGGAGACAACATGCCTGCGGATACACCAACCAAATCGATCTATAGGAAGAATCCTTGCTTCACCAAGTATCAAAACCCTACCAAATCGACCACCACCAAGCTTCCCCTCTGCTGCGGACGAAAATGGTTGCGGGCAAAAGCAGAGCAAAGCATTGGAGACAAAGGGAGAGGCGAAAAAAGAGCAACAAATCAGAACTGCGGCTGCTGCGGTGACGATACCGAACTCCGCTTCACGAGATCTGCGGCAGAGTCGCAGAGTGCTGTACCCAGCAATGCAGCGGACAAGAGTGTGGGGGAGAAAGAGAAAGGAAACGGACCTGGATAATAGGGAGGGGGGTCGTGCGCGCGGTTGCAGCGGGCGGCGGTTGCTCGTAGCAGCGGTTGCCCGGTGGGGGATCATGCACCGGATTCATCACCAAGGAGCACTGGAGAGACAGAGAGAGGAGGAGCGTCCACGTGTGAGATAAGGGAAAGGGAGAGAGATTTGGGACGAGCGGACGGATGGATAGAGTAAATGCCAACTCTCTATAGTTATGGCCAGCAGTTAAGTTGTCCTCACGACACGTTCGTTTCCGATTTTAAAAAACTAAGACAACCATAGCATTTCGAAAACACATAGGGATAAGACAGTATTACAACAACAACAACAACAAAGCCTTTAGTCCCAAACAAGTTGGGGTCGGCTAAAGGGATAAGACAGTATTCACAGAATAAAATTAAAAAATGATACCTAAAAAAATTTATAGGAAAACAAATACACATATTCCAAAAACAATATGAAAACAGTTAATTAGAAACAATGCAACACAACAATTTACCCTGGAAATAGCAGCAAGCTAATACGCTAACCTACCTGTGAAAGAAATTTATAGAAGGAAACTAGTATGGTAAAGTTTTGTTATATAAAAAGAAGTGCAGTTCCTTTAAACAAGAAGTACAGTGGGGAAAGCATAAAGAAGTACAATATAGGTATACAGGGAAGTACAAGATTATTGCAGAATATTATTCTATCATCGATTGTAGAATAGACGGCATGTATATATATCTGTGTCTGTGTCTGTGTGTGTGTGTGTGTGTGTGTGTGTGTGTGTGTGTGTGTGTGTGTGTGTGTGTGTGTTTTAGGTTTAGTTTCTAAACTGTTTGTCGGAACGAAGCGTATAATATACCGTTGGATAGCTATGGAAAATGCGCAGCCTCGTCAAGTTGAACACTTTTCAAGATTCGTCGCGGTTTAAGAGCAGTTTCAAAAACAGTGCGCATGACGGGATGCAGCGAGCTTATTTTCACAATTTTTTCTAAACCACGCATCAGAATGAAGCAAACGATACGGCATTGGAAAGATATCATCGAGCCACAACTTTATCATGTAGATTGCACTCTCTAATTCCTCATGATTTAAGAGCCGTTTCAAATTTACTAAAAACGAAATCCTGTTTTTCATTTTTTTTCGATTTTTGCGTACTATTTTTGCTGCAGTTTTTTTAACCATTTGTCAGAATGAGGCGTGTGATACATTGTTGGAAAGATGTGGAATAGGTGCAACTTTCATATGTTGGTCATTTATTGAGATTCCTCGTGGTTTTAGATGAATTTTGAAAATGGTTCGGCTGCCTATGTGTGGCAGCGAGTGTATTTTCATAAATATTTCCAAACCGTTCGGCAGAACGATGCAAATGATACGGCGTTGGAAAGATATCGACAAGATGCAATTTTTTCATGTAGAACACTCTCTCTAATTCCGTACAGTTTAAGAGCAGTTTTAAAAATACCGAAGCGCGGACACTATTTTTCGCGACACCCAAATCATCGTGTGTACCACATCAGACAGAAGAACACACTGCTTCAGTCTGAAAACCGCACTGCATGAGACGGGCAAACAAACTACATGATTTGTTTCTGTTGGACGTAAACATAAAGTGAACCTCATGACTTTTTTCGTATTTTTTTCATCGACAAAGTGATTGCATTCAAGGGCAAACCGCACTACAATGTCTTCTATAAGAACTACACACGTTTTTTGTGGCTATTGAATTACATTTTTTTTATTTAGACATTTTTTATTATTTTCATGAAGTGAACCATACAGGTTTATTTTACACCAAACTACATGAATTTTAAAAGAAATTGTAAAGGTGTATGGATTACATTTCTTGAGGCCACTGAACTTCATCTTTTTCCTTTTCCCTAAGATTATTTAGTAGCGATGCCACACTGCACGTACTGGTCAAGTGAACTGCAACTCTTTTATATTTACATGCTGAACCACACAGAATTTTTAACAATGAATTGCATGAGAAAAAAAATCTAGAAGATGAATTGAACTATAGTTTTCCACACGGAGATACTGCATTGCTGATCAAACCCAAGAGAACTGCAAGATATATTTTGTCCTCAAATAAAAGGCCTTTCATCTCCAGGCCGCGACCACCTCAAAAACACAAAACCAAAAAGCGATAGTGGACTGCATGTCCGTGTTGTGCCAATCGCAAGCCGCTTGCCAGTGAGCTGCAAGTCCACGCTGAAGAAAACTTCAGTGCACTGAACATTCCCATCCAAAAAGAAGAGTAAAGTGATATGAATGAGAGTAGTGAACTGTAGGAAAAAACACCAAACCACACGCTGATGATTTTGCTCCCGAAACCAATATACATGCTCGTCATCGCATACTGCATAGGCCCGTGGGCGGAGCTGCACGCCGCTGTGGGGGCTGAACCCACGCTATGGACTGCACAGGGGAGTGCCTACGTGTTGCGTGCCCGCACGTAGTTGAGTGCATGCGGCCCCGTAGGAGATGACGACGACGAGGACCAGGGAGGCAACCCCGCCATGCCACCACCGTCGGAGAGGACGACGAAGAGCAGGGAGGTAGCCCCACCATGCCACCACCATCGGAGAGGACGACTAGGACTAGGGAGGCAGCTCCCATAGGAAACGATGCTCGGCCGAACCACATGCACTTACCGAACGCACTGCATGCCCTCGACCGCCCGAACTACACGGCGTTGTTGTCCATGTGCTGCATCGCCACCGAGCTGCAGCACGAACGCCACCGTACTGCATAGAGCCCCTTCGCCCAGCAGCCGCCGGAGGCAGGAGCTACCTGGGCCCATCAGCCGTCATGTCCAGGATGGGGAGCACGCGGGACGGGGAAGCTGGCCCGGCCACGGGGGCGCGCATCTAGGCGGGAAGCAATAGAGGTGGATCCCACCTAATCCAGCACAGGGGAGAGGTCGTTGTGGCAGGGCGACCACCATGGATAGGGAGGAGGTAGTAGTGCTGGCCGACGCTGGTGGGAGGTGGTGCACCGGGGGGGCTGGATCCGGTGGCGGGGCGTCGCGGGGGGCCGGTGCGGCACGAATCTGGTGGCGAGGTGTTGGGTGGAGCCGCCACGGCCTTGGTCTGGCGGCGGGGCGTCGCGGGCTGGCAGCCTGATTCGTTGTGGGCTCCTAGATAGGAGATGCCCGGGGGCGCGCTCGCCATGGCGGCGGGGGGAGAAAAGGTGGGATGCGGTAGGGTGCCGCTCGGATCCGGTGCCCCTACCGGCCGCCGCGGGGTGTGGGGTGTGGGTGGAAGCGTGTGGGTTGACGAAGGCCGTCGTGGGGATTAGGGGGTGCGGCTGTGTGCAGAGAAGATGAGGACATGGGGACGGGTTGGTTAGTCTTTTTTTAACTTCGGGCGTTCGTGGTTAGGTCGGTTCGGCTAGCTGTGTGCTGCGGGTCAGGAGGTGTTATCATAATAAGGTTCAGGTGTATGTATATGTATATATATATCACGTCATGCCATTTCTATTCTGACCATGGTATACATACATACATACATATATAATATATTATGATCATGTCTGTAATATATACAACACTATTCTGACCATGGTATCAAAATAGTTATTATGATCACGTCACACCCTATATAGAGAACGATAGGATGTTTCCGAATTCGACGAAACCAGAAAAAAGCCCGATCCGCCAGCCCAACCCGAGCCTCTCGGCCTCCCCGCATCCATCCGCCTCCAGCCCACCCATCTTCCCTGACCCATCCACCTCCACTCCTCCACCAACCAGCGCCGCCACAGCCACCACCCCTTCCCCAACCAGTGGCACCGCCTCCACCCTGCCACCAACCAGCACCGCCGCACCTACCCCCTGCCCAACCACCACCATCCCCAACCGGCACCAAATCCAATGCTCCTCCGTAACCGGTGGCGCCGCCCTTGCCCTGCCACCAACCAGCGACCCCGCCGCCGCCCCGTCCCAAAACAGGAGACGACGACGCCGCCCTTCGGATCTTGCATAGCCGTGCCACCAAATGTTGGATCCCGCGGCCATGGCCTGGCTCCCGACCGCCGGATCTCTCCCTCGGCTGAGATGGAAGCCCTGCCCCGCGAGAGCACGTGCCACCTCCACCCGCCCCTAGCTTCTCCATGCATCACCCCCCGCGCGCCCAAGTTCCATGCCGCCGGTCCCCTGGATCCCTCCGAAGAGATATGCCAATGACGAGCGCCGCCATTCATGCTCCTGCATGGCACCACACAGGGTCTGATGAGGACATCAATACCATTGTTACAACCACAGCCCCTACTGCTACATATACAGGACCTGATAGAGGCGAGGGTGTCCCGATCTTTCGATGAGATGATAACTATCGATTTGGTGGAGACGACTTTGACGATCCGACTAGAAACGTGCACGACGTTGCGCCTGAGCAATCGCTAAACCAACTCCGAGAGGTTATTGACCATGCTGGAGCACGATCAACCTGACCACGAAGGTCTATTCCTGCAAGCAATCGAAGAACAAGCAAGAATATGATAAAGCAATCTGAATATTGCGAATATATATGAAGTATTGATAATGGTGGGGATCCGTAAGCGGTCTTGGTCTGGTCGTTGGACACAAACGAAGTACACGAAGTTGCAATGGCTAACTTTTAACTAAACAAATCCCAAGAAAAAGCTACTAGAAGGATCTACTTATATAGGAGCAAGGGGTGGCGGCCAAGGAGGTGGGAGGACGTCCCAAGGCAGCCTAAAACTAAATCTAGGTCGTACAAGGCCAATGGGCCCAAGTGGAGGTGATGTAACACCTTTGGACTTGTAGTTTGACTCGGATTCTGCTGCAGCATCAGATTGTTTCGTCCACAACTCAACGCTCCGGACGAATTTGAAGGTGATTCCAATTGGGTTGGAAAGTGCACGAAATCTAGTTTCCAAGGAAAAAAGAATCACCCAATTCGGAGTCTGTATAAAAAACTTGTGTGCGTTTTGAGTCAGGTATGTCTGTGCAGTCCGAATCTGAATCCCGAACATGAGAGACTTGGACTCTATCTTCTCTTGGGCCAAAAGTGACGTGAGAGAAATTTTTGGACAGCAAATAAACATCTCTTTCTTCCTTATCTTCATATGTGGATTGTACAAATGTCCCATACACCTGCAATTAGACAAAACACAAAAGTGTGTGAAGTATTTTTGTTCTGGATAACATAAATAGATTATTAAATAGTTTGCATTAGAAATCACCTGACAAATATGCATATATGCAATATTTTTGGTCATATCCAAGGTAGTCATGTCCTCATCATCCTCCCGTTCTTGAAAATAAAGCCGTCCTCGGTGTTGCTTAATCTGAAATGTGGCTAACAAAAGAGACAAGGTGTACATGTTGTATATGTATATGTCATCCATTTTTACTTCCCTTGATTTTTGCATATATGACACATGAATAGATGAGTAACTTGCATAGTTCATAAAATCTAAAGCCAAAAAATTAGCACAAGAAGTAGAAGGCATGAAAATATTGCAACTCAGTTTGCACATATAAGTGAAGCTCTTATTCATTTCAAAAGATTGACAATGTTCATCATTAAACCATCCCAACATTGGTGAATAAACCTTACTTGCATCAAATTTACATGCTACAACATGCTTAAATAAGCAAACATGCAATAAGTCATTCAACACAGAATCATCACCAAGATTAGAGGTCATATCAAAATGATTAAACATTGGTTCTTTTGCATCAATAGTTAATTCAATGGGTGCACTCAAAATTGTTGGTATTTCAGTTGTCTGATCACATGGCAAAGTCAAATTATCAACGTAGTCCTCTAAAATAGGTGGTGTGATCAAAGTAGTGGGTAGCTCATCAGATGGTGCATTCAAATTGACAAGGCATTCATCATTCTCATGTAGAGATGGAAGATCAGTACCTTTGTCATTACCTCTTATGATCAACTCAGATGATGTAGCCACTCTCGGGGGCGATGTGTCACATGGTGGAGGTGATGTAGTCCTGACAACAACGGATGTGGTTGTCATAGTATGCCTAGTAGTTGAAGGAACAATCATATCAACTCTTGGAATGTGCACCGTGCGCTTGTTCTCCTCGTGGCCAACATGTCGTTTTATTTCCTGTTCAGCTTTGCAAGCAAGATGAAACAAATGGTCCATAGGATAACACTCTTCATGAATTAGTATCTCTTGAATATCACGGTTTAATCCTCCCCAAAATCTATCCATAAAATCATCTTCACTTTCTTCTAAAGAGGAATGCAACAAGGTAGTTTGTAAATCATCATAATATTTTGTTACAGTTTCACTACCTTGTTTTAAGTGTTGCAACTTCTTAATCATGTCACGAGTATAATAAGCAGGGACGAAAGTATGTCGCATGGCAAGTTTCAAATCATCCCAAGTAGTAGGTATATAATCAGGGTGTAACCGACAATATTCACTCCACCAAACCAAAGCATAACCAGTGAAAGAACCAACCGCAACCTTAACCTTTTTATGTTCATTGAAATTATGGGAAGCAAATATATTTTTTATGTCGAACTCCCATTCAATATATAAAGCAGGTTTAAAACGGCCATTAAATGGTTGTATAGATACATTAACCTGATCATGTGCATTTGGATGTTTGTGCACCTCTCGTGACGGTTGTGGTATTTGCAAAGGTGGTGGCACGTCTCCTGCGATCGACAAAGCCCATGAATTGACTCTGGATCCTGTCATGATTAGTAGAACAAGAAACAAAACCCAAAAATAATGTTCCTATAACTACTAGGATGTGGTGGTAAAACGCTCACAGTAAAGCAAATATCAATGTCTTACAAGTTCTTACCATGCAGCAGGCGGTGATCGGCAACCAGCGGTGTCAAGTAACTCCGAATATTGAGTAAAGCGATTGCCAGGGGAGCGTACGTATACACGGTGTAGAAATATGTGGAGCTGGGTTGGCTATATATGGTAGCAAAAGATTAGCAATAATCAATTCAAAGATGCAATGTTTAATAAACGCTCAATGACGGTACTGTGCTGGTCCTAGGCTAGACCGGACTAGAGACGCGAGCCTAGAACACTAATGAGGTCACGGCGTAGCACAACTAGCATCAATGAAGGATACTAAGTAACTCTTGACAGCAAGATATAAGTGAAGATCACAACGGCAGTGAAAATAATGATGAAAAACAACTGCCAAGTAGGATATACAACAACTCTCTCTCCAACTTTCCTCTTGAAAAGTTTGAGACAATTTTCTGATAAATTCTTTCAAAGAATGCTACTAACTCAAGCTTTCCAATGCAAAAAGAATCAGTCAATTCCGAGTTGATATGAGGAGTCAAAGAATTCTAAAACTGGCCTGAAAAATTGGAACAAGCTGTGTTCACGAACTTCGAAGGGCAAAAAGACATATTTAGAAGCCGATTTTGAGGTGTCAAATATTGAACTAGCTTCTGCAACTATTTAGATGAGGCTCGTTGCTAGCTTCAATTTGAGTACTCAGGGAGCCAAAACGAACTTCGTATGAGGAAGATACACCTGTTTTACTGAACAGTGCGCAAAACAGATTCCAATCCGAATTCAGGTACGAGATTGATTCTAGATAGATCCAATTTTTTTTCTCTCTTTTTTTTCTCACGCTTTTTTTTCTTTTTCTTCTCTCTCTTTTTCTTTTTTTTTCTTTCCTTTTTTCTCTTTCTTTTTTTTCTTTCCAAGACAAACTAGATAAGATGCAGATTGGATCAGGCGAAGATGTGAATGACCTCAACTATGATTATGACAATGAACAGTGCGTAGCATGTGGTGGAAATTAATAGATGGGATGGTGGACAGCGGAAGGGATAATGATGC
Organism: Triticum aestivum; assembly: GCF_018294505.1. NCBI lineage: Eukaryota > Viridiplantae > Streptophyta > Magnoliopsida > Poales > Poaceae > Triticum > Triticum aestivum. The sequence continues at coordinate 363,951,961 of NC_057798.1, read as the reverse complement.
AGCGGCGGCGTGACTAATGTGAACAGAACTCGAAACTCTAAAGGAACTAGACGCTAAGACCAGCAACTGACACGATGATGCAACCGATAATTCAACTATGCAAGCAATGAATAGAAAATTGCAAAGGCTCAGACTGGCTTGAATAAAGGATGAACAGATCTAACTTTTTTTTGTGTGGCTTTTTCTTGGACAATAGGTTAGAAAATAAATCTAATCTAGGAAAACTGGAAATTCTCACCGAGCAACCTGAAAACTGATACCACTTGATAGAGGCGAGGGTGTCCCGATCTTTCGATGAGATGATAACTATCGATTTGGTGGAGACGACTTTGACGATCCGACTACAAACATGCATGACATTGCGCCTGAGCAATCGCTAAACCAACTCCGAGAGGTTATTGACCACGCTGGAGCACGATCAACCTGACCACGAAGGTCTATTCCTGCAAGCAATCGAAGAACGAGCAAGAATATGATAAAGCAATCTGAATATTGCGAATATATATGAAGTATTGATAATGGTGGGGATCCGTAAGCGGTCTTGGTCTGGTCGTTGGACACAAACGAAGTACACGAAGTTGCAATGGCTAACTTTTAACTAAACAAATCCCAAGGAAAAGCTACTAGATGGATCTACTTATATAGGAGCAAGGGGTGGCGGCCAAGGAGGTGGGAGGACGTCCCAAGGCAGCCTAAAACTAAATCTAGGTCGTACAAGGCCAATGGGCCCAAGTGGAGGTGATGTAACACCTTTGGACTTGTAGTTTGACTCGGATTCCGCTGCAGCATCAGATTGTTTCGTACACAACTCAACGCTCCGGACGAATTTGAAGGTGATTCCAGTTGGGTTGGAAAGTGCACGAAATTTAGTTTCCAACAAAAAAAGAATCACCCAATTCGGAGTCTGTATGAAAAACTTGTGTGAGTTTTGAGTCAGGTATGTTTGTGCAGTCCAAATCTGAATCCCGAACGTGAGAGACTTGGACTCTATCTTCTCTTGGGCCAAAAGTGACGTGAGAGAACTTTTTGGACAGCAAATAAACATCTCTTTCTTCCTTATCTTCATATGTGGATTGTACAAATGTCCCATACACCTGCAATTAGACAAAACACAAAAGCGTGTGAAGTATTTTTGTTCTGGATAACATAAATAGATTATTGAATAGTTTGCACTAGAAATCACCTGACAAATATGCATATATGAAATATTTTTGGTCATATCCAAGGTAGTCATGTCCTCATCAGGACCAATTACTAAAGCTCGCGCATGCCAATTAAATTATCAGGTACTTTCGTTTCTTGGTAATGATTCTAATGTTCATGATAATATGATGCTGCCTAAATTGGATACATTTGTTTTGCTTACAAATGAAGGGTCTGGCATGGAGAAGAGGGATGAACACTTGAGCAAGACCAAGCATGGAGATGATGGCACGCGCAAGGGGAACAAAAACAGAGTCACAAGTGATGATTTTAGGACTTTGTAGCCACCATAATGAGTGCATGAAGTCTTGGACTAAATATACAAGATGCCACTTCATAAATTTCGTCTAGAGGCTATTCTAGGTGCTGCGTCACCTTATTATTGGGTCAGGCCCATGTAATTTCGAAATACATAAGTATAGGCTATTTTTAGAGTCTGTATGTGTGGGGAAACAAGAGATAGGGTTGGTTTCGGACCCCTCCCCCAAGGGCCACGAAATTCCCCCCTCTTCCTCCATATATACAGCCCTTAGGGCACCGTTTAGACTTTGGGTTTTGTTTAGATTAAAAGTTCGCCATAGCTATAACTTCGCGTACTTTGTTTGTGTTCAACGACCAGACCAAGACATCACAGAACCCCATCTTGATCAATAAATCTTTCATCTTATATTCGCAATATCCAGATTGCAATCTCAGTTTCTTGCTTATTCTTCATTTGCTCGCAGGAAAGAGACCCTCGTGGTCAGGTTGATCATGCTCCGGCGTGGTCAATAACCTCTCGGAGTTGGTTTAGTGATTGCTAAGGCGCGACGTCCTCGCACGTACGTAGTCGGATCGTCAAAGTCTACTCCTCTGAAACAATAATCACCATCTCATCGAAAGACGGGACACCTTTGCCTCTATCAAGTGGTATCAGATTTCCAGGTTGCTCAGTGAGATTTTACAGTTTTTTGTAGTTTCAATCGAGTCTGTTATCATACCTATAGTCCACGAAGAAGCCACAAAAAAATTAGGGTTAGTTCATCATATCCCAACCAGTCTGAGCCATTGCATAGTCTTTTCAGTATTTTGCTTTGTTGAATTTTTGGTTGCATCGTCGTGTCTACTTGCTGGTCTTAACGTCTAGTCTTTTAGAGTTTCGAGTTTTGTTCACGGGTATTCACGCCGCCGCTGCACCATCTTTATCTGCTGCCATATACCACCACCACACCAGATTCATCATCCGCTGCCATATACCACCACCACACCAGATACATCGTCCCTGCCATGTACCATCACCGCTTATCCTCCACCGCTCTGAGTCCATATACCAACACCGATTCGAGTCTATATACCACCATTGACCCACATCCATATACCACCACCCCTCTGAGTCCATCTCATAATAGGTTAACTTTCGAGATCCATCTGTTTACAGATTTGTGTTTTCCTTGTCTGAGTAGGTTTCAGATTCCAGCAATCTTTCGCTATCCGTAGAAGTGGTTGATTTCCAAAAAAAAAGTCTGGAAACCACCCTCCGTTTAGGCCCAAAATTTTCCAAAAACGCACTTGATAAAAAAAATCTGGCTATCCTATTTTTAGGTGTTCCCAAGCGTATTGAGACAGTTGCCGTTACAGAAAGTTTTTTAAGCCGTTTCCAGTTTTTGGGTCCGGGCAGTCAAAAAAAAATTGGTCGCAAAAATTTTGTGTCTCTCTTGTTATCTTGATTGGGAAGAGTTTTGAGACACTCGCCATTATAGTGATTTTCGGCAAAAAAAAGAGGAGCACAAAAAAAGCGCAAAAAAAAGAGCGCAAAAAAATTTTCAGTGTGCTTTTCCCTTGTTTCCGCGCAGCACGGTGGTTTTGTTAGTGTTCTAGGCTCACGTCTCTAGCACGGTCTAGCCTAGGACCAGCACAGTACCGTCGTTGAGCGTTTATTCAACTTTGCATCTCTAAATTGATTATTGCTGACCCTTTTTGCTACCATATCATAAGCCTTCCCAGCTCCACATACATCTACGTCGTGCGTTTGACTCTCCCTGGTAATCGCTTTATCCAAGATTTGGGAGTTTTGACTACAATGGTTGCCAATCACCACCTGCTGCTGGGTAAGAACTGGTAAGAATTTGAGATTCGCTTGAAGGATTTGTTACACACCACCATCACTACCACTTCCTAGTAGTCTGTAGGATCATATTCTTTTGTGTTTCTATTGCTGCTAACCACGGCAGGATCACAAACCGATGAGACTGATTGGGATAACATGACGAACAAATAGCTACATGATAAATTTCAGCAAATGATGAGTGGACAGGTTCAAGATGTGCTAAACATATTTGAAGAGGCCATGGAGAAGATAGATGGTATCGAGAAGACGTTCGAAGCAAAACTCGATAACAAGTTTAATGAATTGCTCGCGTGTCTTCCACCACCACCGCCGGCTGCACTCGTCGCACCTATACAATAACAACAACTACAACGGTACCTTCCAAATCAAGTGGGACAAGCACAACGCGTTGCAATTGAGCTTGGTCAAAATTCTGTTGCTGCTGTACCTATTGTTGATGCTTCTTTGGCTCCTGCTACTGCTGCTGCTGGTACCCAGGAGAATGATGATTATGCGGGCGATTATGAGGATGAGGTTGATCAAAATCAGAACTACGTGCACCCACCAGCACCACCACCAGCAGGTCGACCTCAGGTATATAATCGCAATGGCAGGCCTGCACCACCACCTCAAGTACGAGATCATGACCATGTTCCTAAACTGAAATTGAATATTCCACCGTTTGAGGGTAGATATGTTCCTGATATATATCTTACTTGGGAGTTAGAAACTGAACAATGTTTACATGTTTACAATATCCCGAGGAGAGACAGGTTGCTGTTGCTGTTTGTGCTTTCACTAGTTTTGCATGTGTATGGTGGTCTAAACATTGTAGATTATATCCTATTCCAGCTACTTGGGCTGCTTTGAAAACTGCTATGCGTACTTGTTGGGTTCCACCATATTATCAACGTGAATTGCTTCAAAAATGGCAGCGTTTAAGATAAGGAAAAAAATCTGTATAAGAATATTATCAGGAATTACAAACTGGCATGATTAGATGTGGTACTGTTGAGGAGAATGAAGCCATGCTTGCACGTTTTATGGGTGGATTAAACAGAGAGATTCAGACCATTCTAGAGTATAAGGAGTATATTAATATCACTCGTTTATTCCATCTTGCTTGTAAAGCTGAACGTGAAGTGCAGGATCGACAAGCATTGGCGCGAACTAACTTTTCTGCAGGTCGACCTTCATCATGGACACCGCGTGCACCCTCTACTTCCACTGCACTAGCACCTCCATCAACTACCACCTCCAGCCGTGATACAAGAAAGCAGGCACAACCACCACTATCTGCCAAGAGCACACCTGCTAGGCCTGCACAGAGCTCTTCTTCTTCCATGGCATCAATAGGGCACACAAGTGATATTATATATCATCGTTGTAAGGGAAGAGGACATTATGCATGATAATGCAAATCTCAGTGTGTGATGATTGCTACTGAGGATGCTGGGTATCAATCCGCTAGTGACTATGATGAGGAGACTTTGGCTCTTATTACACGGGAAGAACCCGGTGGGGATGATTCTGATCACGAGACGCAACACATGGCTCCTGAAGACGCTGACAGGTATGAATGTTTAGTTGCTCAACGTGTTTTGAGTGTGCAGGTCACACAAGCTAAGCAAAATCAGAGGCATAATTTGTTCCATACAAAGGGAGTTGTGAAGGAACGTTCTGTGCGCGTCATCATAGATGGAGGGAGCTGCAACAACTTGGCTAGCATGGACATGGTGGAGAAGCTATCTCTCACCACAAGACCACATCCACATCCTTACTACATCCAATGGTTCAACGACAATGGCAAGATTAAGGTAACACGTACTTTTCGTGTGCATTTTAGTATCTCTACATATGCTGATTATGTTGATTGTGATGTGGTACCTATGCAAGCATGTTCCATATTACTTGGTCAACCATGGCAATTTGATAAAAATTCTGTACACCATGGTAGAAACAACAGTATACTCTTGTTCATAAGGATAAAAATATAACTTTGCTTCCTTTGACTCCTGATTCCATTTTGAAAGATGATATAAATAGAGCTAATAAAGCAAAACAGGAGAAGAATAAGAGTGAAAATCAGATTGTGGCAAAAGAATTTGAGCAACAAATGAAGCCTAATAATAAACCATCTAGTGTTGCTTCTGAGATTAAATTGAAAAGTGCATGTTTATTTGCCACCAAATATGATATTGATGAGCTAGATTTCAGCAAATCTATTTGCTATCCTTTTGTGTGCAAAGAGGCATTATTTCTCCTCTTTGCCTCTTGCTATCACTAACATTTTGCAGGAGTTTGCTGACATCTTTCCACAAGACGTGCCACCGGGATTACCGCCTATTCGAGGGATTGAGCATCAGATTGACTTAATTCCCGATGCTTCACTGCCAAACCGTGCCCCATACCGTACCAATCCAGAGGAGACGAAGGAGATTATGCGTCAAGTACATGGGTGATAGAGGCGAGGGTCCCGATCTTTCGATGAGATGATAACTATCGATTTGGTGGAGACGACTTTGGCGATCCGACTACAAACGTGCACGACGTTGCGCCTTAGTAATCGCTAAACCAATCTCCTGAGGTTACTGACGATGCTGGTAGCACGGTCAGCCTGACCACGAAGGTCTATTCCTGCAAGCAATCGAAGAACGAGCAAGAATATGATAAAGCAATCTGAATATTGCAAATATATATGAAGTATTGATAATGATGGGGATCCGGAAGCGGTCTTGGTCTGGTCGTTGGACACAAACGAAGTACACGAAGATGCAATGGCTAACTTTTAACTAAACAAATCCCAAGGAAAAGCTACTAGATGGATCTACTTATATAGGAGCAAGGGGTGGCGGCCAAGGAGGTGGGAGGACATCCCAAGGCAGCCTAAAACTAAATCTAGGTCGTACAAGGCCAATGGGCCCAAGTGGAGGTGACGTAACACCTTTGGACTTGTAGTTTGACTCGGATTCTGCTGCAGCATCAGATTGTTTCGTCCACAACTCAATGCTCCGGACGAATTTGAAGGTGATTCCAATTGGGTTGGAAAGTGCACGGAATCTAGTTTCCAACAAAAAAAGAATCACCCAATTTGGAGTCCGTATGAAAAACTTGTGTGCGTTTTGAGTCAGGTATGTCTGTGCAGTCCGAATCTGAATTCAGAACGTGAGAGACTTGGACTCTATCTTCTCTTGGGCCAAAAGTGACGTGAGAGACTTTTTGGACAGCAAATAAACATCTCTTTCTTCCTTATCTTTATATGTGGATTGTACAAATGTCCCATACACCTGCAATTAGACAAAACACAAAAGTGTGTGAAGTATTTTTGTTCTGGATAACATAAATAGATTATTGAATAGTTTGCACTAGAAATCACCTGACAAATATGCATATATGCAATATTTTTGGTCATATCCAAGGTAGTCATGTCCTCATCATCCTCCTCTTCTTGAAAATAAAGCCGTCCTCGGCGTTGCTTAATCTCAAATGTGGCTAACAAAAGAGACAAGGTGTACATGTTGTATATGTATATGTCATCCATTTTTACTTCCCTTGATTTTTGCATATATGACACATGAATAGATGAGTAACTTGCACAGTTCATAAAATCTAAAGCCAAAAAATTAGCACAAGAAGTAGAAGGCATGAAAATATTGCAACTCAGTTTGCACATATAAGTGAAGCTCTTATTTATTTCAAAAGATTGACAATGTTCATCATTAAACCATCCCAACATTGGTGAATAAACCTTACTTGCATCAAATTTACATGCTACAACATGCTTAAATAAGCAAACATGCAATAAGTCATTCAACACAGAATCATCACCAAGATTAGAGGTCATATCAAAATGACTAAACATTGGTTCTTTTGCATCAATAGTTAATTCAATGGGTGCACTCAAAATTGTTGGTATTTCAGTTGTTTGATCACATGACAAAGTCAAATTATCAATGTAGTCCTCTAAAATAGGTGGTGTGATCAACGTAGTGGGTAGCTCATCAGATGGTGCATTCAAATTGACAAGGCATTCATCATTCTCATGTATAGATGGAAGATCAGTACCTTTGTCATTACCTCTTATGATCAACTCAGATGATGTAGCCACTCTCGGGGGCGATGTGTCACATGATGGAGGTGATGTAGTCCTGACAACAACGGATGTGGTTGTCATAGTATGCCTAGTAGTTGAAGGAACAATCATATCAACTCTTGGAATGTGCACTGTGCGCTTGTTCTCCTCGTGGCCAACACGTCGTTTTATTTCCTGTTCAGCTTTGCAAGCAAGATGAAACAAATGGTCCATAGGATAACACTCTTCATGAATTAGTATCTCTCGAATATCACGGTTTAATCCTCCCCAAAATCTATCCATAAAATCATCTTCCCTTTCTTCTAAAGAGGAATGCAACAAGGTAGTTTGTAAATCATCATAATATTTTGTTACAGTTTCACTACCTTGTTTTAAGTGTTGCAACTTCTTAATCATGTCACGAGTATAATAAGCAGGGACAAAAGTATGTCGCATGGCAAGTTTCAAATCATCCCAAGTAGTAGGTATATAATCAGGGTGTAACCGACAATATTCACTCCACCAAACCAAAGCATAACCAGTGAAAGAACCAACCGCAACCTTAACCTTTTTATGTTCATCGAAATTATGGGAAGCAAATATAATTTTTTATGTCGAACTCCCATTCAATATATAAAGCAGGTTTAAAACGGCCATTAAATGGTGGTATAGATACATTAACATGATCATGTGCATTTGGATGTTTGTGCACCTCTCGTGACGGTTGTGGTATTTGCAAAGGTGGTGGCACGTCTCCCGCAATCGACAAAGCCCATGAATTGACTCTGGATCCTGTCATGATCAGTAGGAAACAAAACCCAAAAATAATGTTCCTATAACTACTAGGATGTGGTGGTAAAACGCTCACAGTAAAGCAAATATCAATGTCTTACAAGTTCTTACCATGCAGCAGGCGGTGATCGGCAACCAGCGGTGTCAAGTAACTCCGAATATTGAGTAAAGTGATTCCCAGGGGAGCGTACGTATACACGGTGTAGAAATATGTGGAGCTGGGTTGGCTATATATGGTAGCAAAAGATTAGCAATAATCAATTCAAAGATGCAATGTTGAATAAACGCTCAACGACGGTACTGTGCTGGTCCTAGGCTAGACCGTACTAGAGACGCGTGCCTAGAACACTAATGAGGTCACGGCGTAGCACAACTAGCATCAATGAAGGATACTAAGTAGCTCTTGACAGCAAGATATAAGTGAAGATCACAACGACAGTGAAGATAATGATGAAAAACAAGTGCCAAGCAGGATATACAACAACTCTCTCTCCAACTTTCCTCTTGAAAAGTTTGAGACAATTTTCTGATAAATTCTTTCAAAGAATGCTATTAACTCAAGCTTTCCAATGCAAAAAGAATCACTCAATTCCGAGTTGATATGAGGAGTCAAAGAATTCTAAAACTGGCCTGAAAAATTGGAACAAGTTGTGTTCATGAACTTCGGAGGGCAAAAAGACCTATTTAGAAGCCGATTTTGAGGTGTCAAATATTGAACAAGCTTCTGCAACAATTTAGATGCGGCTCGTCGCTAGCTTCAAATTGAGTACTCACGGAGCCAAAACGGACTTCGTATGAGGAAAATACACCTGTTTTACTGAACAGTGCGCAAAACAGATTCCAATCCGAATTCAGGTACGAGATTGATTCTAGATAGATCCAATTTTTTTTCTTCTCTCTTTTTTTTTCTCACGCTTTTTTTTCTTTTTCTTCTCCCTCTTTTTCTTTTTTTTTCTTTCCTTTTTTCTCTCTTTTTTTTCTTTATCTTCTTTTTCTCCCTCTTTCCAAGACAAACTAGATAAGATGCAGATTGGATCAGGCGAAGATGTGAATGACCTCAACTATGATTATGACAATGAACAGTGCGTAGCACGTGGTGGAAATTAATAGATGGGATGGTGGACAGCGGAAGGGATAATGATGCAGCGGCGGCGTGACTAATGTGAACAGAACTCGAAACTCTAAAGGAACTAGACGCTAAGACCAGCAACTTACACGACGATGCAACCGATAATTCAACTATGCAAGCAATGAATAGAAAATTGCAAAGGCTCAGACTGGCTTGGATAAAGGATGAACAGATCTAACTTTTTTTGTGTGGCTTTTTCTTGGACAATAGGTAAGAAAATAAATCTAATCTAGGAAAACTGGAAATTCTCACCGAGCAACCTGAAAACTGATACCACTTGATAGAGGCGAGGGTCCCGATCTTTCGATGAGATGATAACTATCGATTTGGTGGAGACGACTTTGGCGATCCGACTACAAACGTGCACGACGTTGCGCCTTAGCAATCGCTAAACCAATCTCCTGAGGTTACTGACGATGCTGGTAGCACGGTCAGCCTGACCACGAAGGTCTATTCCTGCAAGCAATCGAAGAACGAGCAAGAATATGATAAAGCAATCTGAATATTGCAAATATATATGAAGTATTGATAATGGTGGGGATCCGGAAGCGGTCTTGGTCTGGTCGTTGGACACAAATGAAGTACACGAAGTTGCAATGGCTAACTTTTAACTAAACAAATCCCAAGGAAAAGCTACTAGATGGATCTACTTATATAGGAGCAAGGGGTGGCGGCCAAGGAGGTGGGAGGACATCCCAAGGCAGCCTAAAACTAAATCTAGGTCGTACAAGGCCAATGGGCCCAAGTGGAGGTGACGTAACACCTTTGGACTTGTAGTTTGACTCGGATTCTGCTGCAGCATCAGATTGTTTCGTCCACAACTCAATGCTCCGGACGAATTTGAAGGTGATTCCAATTGGGTTGGAAAGTGCACGGAATCTAGTTTCCAACAAAAAAAGAATCACCCAATTTGGAGTCCGTATGAAAAACTTGTGTGCGTTTTGAGTCAGGTATGTCTGTGCAGTCCGAATCTGAATTCAGAACGTGAGAGACTTGGACTCTATCTTCTCTTGGGCCAAAAGTGACGTGAGAGACTTTTTGGACAGCAAATAAACATCTCTTTCTTCCTTATCTTCATATGTGGATTGTACAAATGTCCCATACACCTGCAATTAGACAAAACACAAAAGTGTGTGAAGTATTTTTGTTCTGGATAACATAAATAGATTATTGAATAGTTTGCACTAGAAATCACCTGACAAATATGCATATATGCAATATTTTTGGTCATATCCAAGGTAGTCATGTCCTCATCAATGGGCTTCTCGAAAAAGGTTATATACGCGAATCCCTTAGTCCTTGTGATGTACCTCTTATTCTAGTGCCAAAAAAGGATGGTACATCGCGTATGTGTGTTGATTGTAGAGGCATTAATAATATTACTATTCGTTATCGTCATTCTATTCCTAGGCTAGATGATATGCTTGATGAATTGAGTGGCTCTACAATATTCTCCAAAGTTGATTTGCGTAGTGGATACCATCAAATTCATATGAAATTGGGGGATGAATGGAAAACAACATTTAAAACTAAGTTTGGATTATATGAGTGGTTACTCATGCCTTTTGGGCTAACTAATGCACCTAGTACTTTCATGAGATTAATGAACAAAGTTTTACGTGCTTTCATTGGCCGATTTGTGGTAGTCTATTTTGATGATATACTAATTTATAACAGATCTTTGGAGGAATATTTGGAACATTTACGTGCTGTTTTTATTGCTCTGTGTGATGCACGTTTGTTTGGTAACCTTGGGAAGTGCACATTTTGCACCGACCGAGTATCTTTTTTTGGCTATGTTGTTGCTCCACAGGGAATTGAAGTTGATAAAGCCAAGATTGAAGCTATTGAGAGTTGGCCGCAGCCCAAAACGGGCACACAAGTGAGGAGTTTTCTTCGCCTCGCTGGATTTTATCTGCGTTTTCTGAGAGATTTCAGCACCATTGCTACACCTCTCAATGAGCTTACAAAGAAAGATGTGCCTTTTTTTGGGGGTACCGCATAGGAAGAAGCCTTCACGGTATTGAAAGATAAGTTGACACATGCTCCTTTACTCCAACTTTCTTATTTTAATAAGACTTTTGAGCTTGAATGTGATTCTAGTGGAATTGGATTAGGAGGTGTGTTATTACAAGATGGCAAACCGATTGCATACTTTTTCGAAAAATTGAGTGGGCCTAGTCTGAGCTATTCTACTTATGATAAAGAATTATATGCTCTTGTTCGGACTTTAGAAACATGGCAACATTAGTTATGGCCCAAAGAATTTGTTATACATTCTGATCATGAATCTTTGAAACACATTAAAAGTCAAGCAAAACTGAACTGTGGACATGCTAAATGGGTTGAATTCATTGAGACTTTCCCATATGTCATTAAACACAAGAAGGGTAAAGAAAAATGTTATTGCTGATGCATTGTCTCGTCGTTATACTATGCTTTCACAACTTGACTTTAAAATATTTGGTTTGGAGACCATCAAAGATCAATATGTGCATGATGCTGAATTTAAAGATGTATTGCAGAATTGTAAACAAGGGAGAACATGGAACAAGCTCGTCGTTAACAATGGATTTGTGTTTCGTGCTAACAAGCTATGCATTCCAGCTAGCTCCGTTTTTCTTTTTTTCTTGTAGGAGGCGCATGGAGGAGGATTAATGGGATACTTTGGCGTGAAGTAGACGGAGGATGTACTTGCTACACATTTATTTTGGCCAAAGATGAGACGGGAAGTTGAGCGTTTTGTTGCTCGCTGCACTACATGTCAAAAAGCTAAGTCACGACTCAATCCTCATGGTTAATATATGCCTTTGCCTGTACCTAGTGTTCCTTGGGAGGATATATCTATGGACTTTGTTTTAGGTTTACCTCGAACAAAGAAGGGGAGGGATAGCATATTTGTTGTCGTGGATAGATTCTCAAAAATCGCACACTTTATACCATGTCATAAAAGCGATGATGCTGTTAATGTTGCTGATTTGTTCTTTCGTGAAATTATTTCGCTTGCATGGTGTGCCAAATACTATTGTTTCGGATCGTGATACTAAATTTCTTAGCCACTTTTGGATATGTTTATGGGCTAATTTGGGGACTAAACTGCTTTTTAGTACTACTTGTCACCCCGAAACTGATGGACAAACTGAAGTAGTCAATAGAACATTGTCTACTATGCTTAGGGCTGTTTTGAAGAATAATAAGAAAATGTGGGAAGAATGCTTGCCTCATATTGAATTTGCTTATAATCGTTCATTGCATTCTACTACTAAGATGTGCTCTTTTGAAATTATGTATGGTTTTCTACCGCGTGCACCTATTGATTTGTTGCCTCTTCCATCTTTGGAGAAGGTTAATTTTTATGCTAAACAACATGGTGAATTGATCTTAATAATGCATGAGTTAACTAAGGAAAACATTGAGCGTATGAATGCTAAATATAAACTTGCTGGAGACAAGGGTAGAAAACATGTTGTCTTTGCACCGGGAGATCTTGTTTGGTTACATTTGCGTAAGGATAGGTTTCCTAATTTGTGCAAATCAAAGATAATGCCACGTGTTCATGGTCCTTTTAAGGTGTTATGATGAGGACATCAATACAATTGTTACACCCACAGCCCCTGCTGCTATACATACTGGACCAATTACTAGAGCTCGTGCACGCCAACTAAATTACCAGGTACTTTCGTTTCTTGGTAATGATTCTAATGTTCATGAGAATATGATGCTGCCTAAATTGGATACATTTGTTTTGCTTACAAATGAAGGGCCTAGCTTGGAGAAGGATGAACATTGGAGCAAGAACAAGCATGGAGATGATGGCATGCGCAAGGGGAACAAGAACGGAGTTACAAGTGATGATTTCAGGACTTTGAAGCCATCATAATGGGTGCATGAAGCCTTGGACGAAATATACAAGATGCCACTTCATAAATTTCGTCCCGAGGCTATTTTAGGTGCTGCGTCACCTTACTATTGGGCCAGGCCCATGTAATTTCGAAATACATAAGTATAGGCTATTTTTAGAGTCCGTATGTGTGGGGAAACAAGAGATAGGGTTGATTTCGGACCCCTCCACCAAGGGCCACGAAATTCCCCCCTCTTCCTCCATATATACAGCCCTTAGGGCATCATTTAGACTTTGGGTTTTGTTTAGATTAAAAGTTCGCCATAGCTGCAACTTCGCGTACTTCGTTTGTGTTCAACGACCAGACAAAGGCGTCACAGAACCCCACCTTGATCAATAAAGCTTTCATCTTATATTCGCAATATCCAGATTGCAATCTTAGTTTCTTGCTTGTTCTTCGTTTGCTCACAGGAAACAGACCCTCGTGGTCAGGTTGATCGTGCTCCGGCGTGGTCAATAACCTCTCGGAGTTGTGATAGAGGCGGGGGTGTCCCGATCTTTCGATGAGATGATAACTATCGATTTGGTGGAGACGACTTTGACGATCCGACTACAAACGTGCATGACGTTGCGCCTTAGCAATCGCTAAACCAATCTCCTGAGGTTACTGACGATGCCGGAAGCACGGTCAGCCTGACCACGAAGGTCTATTCCTGCAAGCAATCGAAGAATGAGCAAGAATATGATAAAGCAATCTGAATATTGCAAATATATATGAGGTATTGATAATGGTGGGGATCCGGAAGCGGTCTTGGTCTGGTCGTTGGACAGAAACGAAGTACACGAAATTGCAATGGCTAACTTTTAACTAAACAAATCCCAAGGAAAAGCTACTAGATGGATCTACTTATATAGGAGCAAGGGGTGGCGGCCAAGGAGGTGGGAGGACGTCCCAAGGCAGCCTAAAACTAAATCTAGGTCGTACAAGGCCAATGGGCCCAAGTGGAGGTGATGTAACACCTTTGGACTTGTAGTTTGACTCGGATTCTGCTGCAGCATCAGATTGTTTCGTCCACAACTCAACGCTCCGGACGAATTTGAAGGTGATTCCAATTGGGTTGGAAAGTGCACGAAATCTAGTTTCCAACAAAAAAAGAATCACCCAATTCGGAGTCCGTATGAAAAACTTGTGTGCGTTTTGAGTCAGGTGTGTCTGTGCAGTCCGAATCTGAATCCAGAACGTGAGAGACTTGGACTCTATCTTCTCTTGGGCCAAAAGTGACGTGAGAGAACTTTTTGGACAGCAAATAAACATCTCGTTCTTCCTTATCACCATATGTGGATTGTACAAATATCCCATACACCTGCAATTAGACAAAACACAAAAGTGTGTGAAGTATTTTTGTTCTGGATAACATAAATAGATTATTGAATAGTTTGCACTAGAAATCACCTGACAAATATGCATATATGCAATATTTTTGGTCATATCCAAGGTAGTCATGTCCTCATCATCCTCCCCTTCTTGAAAATAAAGCCGTCCTCGGCGTTGCTTAATCTGAAATGTGGCTAACAAAAGAGACAAGGTGTACATGTTGTATATGTATATGTCATCCATTTTTACTTCCCTTGATTTTTGCATATATGACACATGAATAGATGAGTAACTTGCATAGTTCATAAAATCTAAAGCCAAAAAATTAGCACAAGAAGTAGAAGGCATGAAAATATTGCAACTCAGTTTGCACATATAAGTGAAGCTCTTATTCATTTCAAAAGATTGACAATGTTCATCATTAAACCATCCCAATATTGGTGACTAAACCTTACTTGCATCAAATTTACATGCTACAACATGCTTAAATAAGCAAACATGCAATAAGTCATTCAACACAGAATCATCACCAAAATTAGAGGTCATATCAAAATGATTAAACATTGGTTCTTTTGCATCAATAGTTAATTCAATGGGTGCACTCAAAATTGTTGGTATTTCAGTTGTTTGATCACATGGCAAAGTCAAATTATCAACGTAGTCCTCTAAAATAGGTGGTGTGATCAAAGTAGTGGGTAGCTCATCAGATGGTGCATTCAAATTGACAAGGCATTCATCATTCTCATGTAGAGATGGAAGATCAGTACCTTTGTCATTACCTCTTATGATCAACTCAGATGATGTAGCCACTCTCGAGGGCGATGTGTCACATGGTGGAGGTGATGTAGTCCTGACAACAACGGATGTGGTTGTCATAGTATGCCTAGTAGTTGAATGAACAATCATATCAACTCTTGGAATGTGCACCGTGCGCTTGTTCTCCTCGTGGCCAACACGTCGTTTTATTTCCTGTTCAGCTTTGCAAGCAAGATGAAACAAATGGTCCATAGGATAACACTCTTCATGAATTAGTATCTCTTGAATATCATGGTTTAATCCTCCCCAAAATCTATCCATAAAATCATCTTCACTTTCTTCTAAAGAGGAATGCAACAAGGTAGTTTGTAAATCATCATAATATTTTGTTACAGTTTCACTCCCTTGTTTTAAGTGTTGCAACTTCTTAATCATGTCACGAGTATAATAAGCAGGGACGAAAGTATGTCGCATGGCAAGTTTCAAATCATCCCAAGTAGTAGGTATATAATCAGGGTGTAACCGACAATATTCACTCCACCAAACCAAAGCATAACCAGTGAAAGAACCAACCACAACCTTAACCTTTTTATGTTCATCAAAATTATGGGAAGCAAATATCTTTTTTATGTCGAACTCCCATTCAATATATAAAGCAGGTTTAAAACGGCCATTAAATGGTGGTATAGATACATTAACCTGATCATGTGCATTTGGATGTTTGTGCACCTCTCGTGACGGTTGTGGTATTTGCAAAGGTGGTGGCACGTCTCCCGCGATCGACAAAGCCCATGAATTGACTCTGGATCCTGTCATGATTAGTAGAACAAGAAACAAAACCCAAAAATAATGTTCCTATAACGACTAGGATGTGGTGGTAAAACGCTCACAGTAAAGCAAATATCAATGTCTTACAAGTTCTTACCATGCAGCAGGCGGTGATCGGCAACCAGCGGTGTCAAGTAACTCCGAATATTGAGTAAAGCGATTGCCAGGGGAGCGTACGTATACACGGTGTAGAAATATGTGGAGCTGGGTTGGCTATATATGGTGGCAAAAGATTAGCAATAATCAATTCAAAGATGCAATGTTGAATAAACGCTCAACGACGGTACTGTGCTGGTCCTAGGCTAGACCAAACTAGAGACGCGAGCCTAGAACACTAATGAGGTCACGTCGTAGCACAACTAGCATCAATAAAGGAAATGAAGTAGCTCTGGACAGCAAGATATAAGTGAAGATCACAATAGCAGTAGACCTATTTAGAAGCTGATGTTGAGGTGCCAAATACTGAACTAGCTTCTGCAACTATTTAGATGCGGTCGTCGCTAGCTTTCATTTGAGTACTCGCGGAGCCAAAACAGACTTCATATGAGGAAGTTATGCCTGTTTCACTGAACAGTGCACAAAACAGATCCAATCCGAATTCAACTACGAGATTGAGTCTAGATAGATCCGAATTTTGTTTTTTTTCTCCTCTCTTTTTTTCTCACACTTTTTTCTTTTCCTTTTTTTTCTCTGACTTTTTTTTCTCTCGTTTTTTTTCTCTATATTTTTTTTTCTCTCTCCCTCTTTCCAAAACAAACTAGATAAGATGTAGATTGGATCAAGCGAAGATGGGAACGATCTCAACTATGATTATGACAATGAACGGTGGGTAGCACGTGGAGGAAATTGATGGATGGGTGGTGGACAGCGGAATGGATAATGATGCAGCGGCGACGTGACTAATGTGAACAGAACTCGAAACTCTAAACGACCTAGACACTAAGATCAGAAACTCGACACGACGATGCAACCGATAATTCAACTATGCAAGCAATAAAAAGAAAATTGCAAAGGCTCAGACTGGCTTGGACAAAGGATGAATAGATCTAACTCTTTTTTGTGGATTTTTCTTGGACAATAGGTTAGAAAATAAATCTAATCTAGGAAAACAGGAAATTCTCACCGAGCAACCTGAAAACTGATACCACTTGATAGAGGTGAGGTTCCCGATCTTTCGATGAGATGATAACTATCAATTTGGTGGAGACGACTTTGACGATCCGACTACAAACGTGCATGACGTTGCGCCTTAGCAATCGCTAAACCAATCTCCTGAGGTTACTGACGATGCCGGAAGCACGGTCAGCCTGACCACGAAGGTCTATTCCTGCAAGCAATCGAAGAACGAGCAAGAATATGATAAAGCAATCTGAATATTGCAAATATATATGAAGTATTGATAATGGTGGGGATCCGGAAGCGGTCTTGGTCTGGTCGTTGGACAGAAATGAAGTACACGAAGTTGCAATGGCTAACTTTTAACTAAACAAATCCCAAGGAAAAGCTACTAGATGGATCTACTTATATAGGAGCAAGGGGTGGCGGCCAAGCAGGTGGGAGGACGTCCCAAGGCAGCCTAAAACTAAATCTAGGTCGTACAAGGCCAATGGGCCCAAGTGGAGGTGATGTAACACCTTTGGACTTGTAGTTTGACTCGGATTCTGCTGCAGCATCAGATTGTTTCGTCCACAACTCAACGCTCCGGACGAATTTGAAGATGATTCCAATTGGGTTGGTAAGTGCACGAAATCTAGTTTCCAACAAAAAAAGAATCACCCAATTCGGAGTCCGTATGAAAAACTTGTGTGCGTTTTGAGTCAGGTGTGTCTGTGCAGTCCGAATCTGAATCCAGAACGTGAGAGACTTGGACTCTATCTTCTCTTGGGCCAAAAGTGACGTGAGAGAACTTTTTGGACAGCAAATAAACATCTCGTTCTTCCTTATCATCATATGTGGATTGTACAAATATCCCATACACCTGCAATTAGACAAAACACAAAAGTGTGTGAAGTATTTTTGTTCTGGATAACATAAATAGATTATTGAATAGTTTGCACTAGAAATCACCTGACAAATATGCATATATGCAATATTTTTGGTCATATCCAAGGTAGTCATGTCCTCATCAAGTTGGTTTAGCGATTGCTAAGGCGCGACGTCCTCGCACGTTCGTAGTCGGATCGTCAAAGTCGACTTCCACCAAAGCGAAATCCACCATCTCATCGAAAGATCGGGACACCCTCGCCTCTATCATGTTAGAGGAAATAAATGATAATGCTTATAAACTTGAGCTGCCTGCAGATTTTGGGGTTAGTCCCACTTTTAACATTGCAGATTTGAAGCCTTATTTGTGTGAGGAAGATGAGCTTCGTCGAGGACGACTTCATTTCAAGAAGGGGAGGATGATGAGGACATCAATACCTGATGAGGACATGGATACCACAGTTACACCCACAATCCATGCTACTATACCTATCGGACCAATTACTAGAGCCCGCGCACGCCAGTTAAATTATCAGGTACTTTCGTTTCTTAGTAATGTTTCTAATGTTCATGAGAATGTCATGTTGCGTAACTTGGATACATTTGTGTTGCTTACCATTGAAGGGCTTAGCACAGACAAGAAGGATGAACATTGGAGCATGATCAAGCACGGAGATGAAGGAGTGTGCGAAGAGAACAAGAACGGAGGTTCCAGTGGAGATTTCCGAACTTTGAAGCCACCATGATGACATACCAGAAGATGGACGAAATATACAAGATGGCTTGTCATAAATTTCGTCCATAGCTAATTATTGGTGTTGCGCTACCTTATTTTTGGGCCAGGCCCATGTAATCTATTTTTAGAGTCCGTATCATAGGGGAAACGACTTAGGAGGTGTTTTAGTCCCACCTTGCCAAGGGTGGACGAAATCCCCTCTCTTTTCCCTATAAATACAACCCTTAAGGCACCGTTTAGACTTGGGTTTTATTTAGTTAAAAGTTAGCCATCGCTGCAACTTCGTGTACTTCATTTGTGTCCAACGACCAGACCAAGACCGCTTATGAAACCCCACTTTTAACAATACTTCATCCATACTCGCAATATTCAGATTGCTTAATCATATTCTTGCTTGTTCTTCGATTGCTTGCGGGAATAGACCTTCGTGGTCAGGTTGATCATGCTCCAGCGTGGTCAATAACCTCTCGGAGTTGGTTTAGCGATTGCTAAGGCGCAACGTCGTGCACGTTTGTAGTCGGATCATCAAAGTCGTCCCCACCAAATCGATAGTTATCATCTCATCGAAAGATCGGGACCCCGCCTCTATCAAGTGGTATCAATTTTTAGTTTGCTCGGTGAGATTCTGATGTAGGGTGGAACCCTATGTGGACGATCTTTCACGTTTGGAGTGGATCCTATGGGGAATCATGAAGAACACACGGAAGCACAAAGGGGAAACACGGGAAAACGAGGGAGAGAAACACTAAACCGACATAGAATCAATATCACGAGTGCTAGATCGCCGACAACATAGAGTAACATATGATCCACAATCAACCAAGGTAAGGATACAAAGGAACAATTCTTCTCCGTACGGAGGTCTTGATGGTCTTCCCTAGAACGGGGTCTTGAATCCGCTTGGGGGATCTTCTCCGAAGAGGTCCTGAGCTCTGAGGAGAAGTAGCCAAGTGGATGAGCAAGGCTCTCACACAAAATATGAGCTAAACCTATGCTGACCCTCCCTGGGAGGTGGGGGCGTCCTATTTATAGTCTTAGTGCAAATGGAAGTCAAAGCGAAGGGGTACAAGGGCTCCAGCCCACAGGTGCGGTCACTCAGGTGTCGGTCGTCCGGAAGACGTCGGACGTCCGGAGGCTCGGGACGGTCCGGACGTCCGGTCGGGCTCGGGCGTCCGTAAAATCAACTCTGTCGTGGGCGCGTCGGACGTCCGGAGGGGGTCGGTCGTCCGGAGCTTCATGACGGTCCGGACGTCGGGAGATCGTCGGTCGTCCGTGGTTTCGGCTTGGTTGCTTGTCGTCCGGTCGTCCGGGACGTCTCGGACTTCCATAGATTTGGTTTGGGTGGCCAGGTACCGGACGTCCGGAAAGCTTGGTCATCCGTGTCCTGG
The DNA here is from genome assembly GCF_018294505.1 of Triticum aestivum. Classification (NCBI taxonomy): domain Eukaryota; kingdom Viridiplantae; phylum Streptophyta; class Magnoliopsida; order Poales; family Poaceae; genus Triticum; species Triticum aestivum. The sequence continues at coordinate 363,931,772 of NC_057798.1, read as the reverse complement.
GACTCATCGGACGTCCGGACTTGGTCGGTCGTCCGACGCCTGTAGTTCCCACGACAGCTCTTCTTCTTGTCCACCATGCTTGGGGTCCTCGCCGTGTTGGCCCTTGTATGTAGCTGTTCCGTGGCTCGCTTCCAGGCACCTGATCACACACAGAGTTTCGGAATGAGGTAGTAGCCATGTCTCGTGAGTAGGAAGAGAAATTTCGGAGAGGAGCGAGTTCACCTTATCTTCAATAGCCTTAGCTCGGGCTCGTGTCATGGGTCCTCTTGGTGCTTGGTGAGGCGAAGGAAGGTCCATGGGGATGACCGAAGGATGCTCCGCATCATCTCCCCCCCTTGTGAAAGATCCGACCTCGGATCGAAATCCTCATCACCATGGTACGGTGAGAGATCGGAGACGTTGAAGATGTCGCTCACATTGTACTTGTCGCGTGGGAGATCGATCTTGTAAGCATTGTTGTTGTAATGTGCTAGCACCTTGAAAGGTCCATCGGCGCGAGGGAGAAGCTTGGACTTGCGTTCGTTGGGGAAGCGGTCCTTGCGAAGATGTAGCCACACTAGATCACCAATGTTAAATACCATGGGTTGCTTGTTGATGTTGAGCTTGGTCGCTAGTCGTTGTACTTGGCGCTCGATGGTGTGCCTTGTATCTTCATGCATCTTCTTGATGTAGCTTGCACGAGCACTTGCGTCGAGGTTGGTTCGCTCTTGTAGAGGAAGAGGTAGAATGTCCAATGGGGACAAAGGGTTGAAGCCGTAGACGACCTTGAAGGGGGACTTGTCGGTCGTGGAATGTCTTGCATGGTTGTAGGTGTACTTGGCGATGGGTAGACACACCTCCCACTCCTTGATGTTCTTCTTGATCAACACGCGAAGTAGAGTGGAGAGTGTATGGTTCGTCACCTCCGTTTGGCCATCGGTTTGAGGATGGTATGCCGAAGAGAACAATAGCTTGATTCCGAGCTTGGCACATAGGGTCTTCCAAAACTAACTCAAGAACTTGACATCGCGGTCCGAGACAATCGTCTTTGGTACTCCATGAAGTCGCAAGATTTCCCTACAAAAGAGATTGGCAATATGTGAAGCATCGTCTATCTTGTTGCAAGGAATGAAATGTGCCATCTTAGAAAATCGGTCCACAACAACAAAGACAGAATCCTTGCCATTTTGAGTTCTAGGCAAACCAAGTAAAAATCCATGCTAATGTCTTCCCAAGGTTGATAAGGAATAGGAAGGGGCATGTAAAGACCATGGGATTGAGCTTTTGACTTAGCTTTGCGACATGTAGAGCAACGGTTGGTGAAGCGTGAGACATCACGAAACATCTTGGGCCAAAAGTAGTTCTTGGAGAGCGTGGCGAATGTTTTGTCGCGTCTAAAGTGTCCCATGAGTCCGCCTCCATGAGCCTCTTGCAAAAGGAGCAAACGAAGAGAAGACTCGGGAATGCAAAGTTTGTTAGCTCTCATAAGATAATCATCCTTTATGTAGTATCGTTCCCAAGACGTGTGCGTCAAACACTTAGCATAAGGAGTAGCAAAAGAAGGATCATGCTCATACAAGTCTTTTATATGCTCAAAACCAATAACATTCAACTCAAGTTGAGTGACAAGCGTGCATATGCGTGAAAGTGCATCCGCAACAACATTTTCTTTACCCTTAATGTACTTGATCACATATGGAAAGATTCAATAAATTCACTCCATTTGGCATGACGCTTGTTCAACTTAGTTTGGCCTTTTAAGTACTTAAGCGTTTCATGATCGGTATGGATGACAAATTCATGAGGTCTAAGGTAATGTTCCCAAACATGTAGCACACGCACTAAAGCATACAATTCTTTGTCATAGATGGGATAGTTAAGTTGAGCACCGGAGAGTTTTTCACTAAAATAAGCAATGGCTCATTTTTCTTGCATCAAAACTCCGCCAATTCCGGTACCACTTGCATCACAATGGACCTCAAAAGTTTTCTCAAAGTTGGGCAAAGCAAGAATCGGGGCATGAGTAAGCAAAGACTTGAGCTCATCAAAAGCGGTGGATTGCAAAGATCCCCAAACAAAAGGTGCATTCTTCTTACTCAAAGCATGCAAAGGAGCGGCAATTGTGCTAAAGTTTTTCACAAAGCGGCGATAAATCCTGCAAGACCAAGAAAACTACGCACTTGTTGCAAATTGGTGGGTTGGGGCCAAGTTTTAATTGCCTTAATCTTAGTTTCATCGACATGGACACCCTTGGAAGAGACAACAAAACCAAAGAAAACCACTTTGTCAACGCCAAAAGTGCATTTTTTCAAGTTCGCATAAAGGCTTTCCTTGCGGAGGGTTTGCAACACAGATTTAACATGATTAATGTGCTCTTTCATGGTTTTGCTAAACACAAGGATATCATCAAAGTAAACCACAACGAAGACTCCAATGTAAGGTCTAAGCACATGATGCATAAGACGCACGAAAGTTCCGGGTGCTTCCGACAAACCCATAGGCATCACTAACCACTCATATAAGCCAAATTTTGTTTTGAAAGCGGTTTTCCATTCATCACCTTCTTGAATGCGGATTTGATAATAGCCACTTTTAAGATCAATTTTTAAGAAAAAGTTGGCTCCACTAAGTTCATCAAGCATATCATCTAAGCGAGGAATGGGATGCCTATATCGAACGGTAATGGCATTTATGGGTCTACAATCGGAACACAAGCGGAAACTTCCATCGGGTTTAGGCACAAGTATAACGGGAACGGCACATGGGCTTAAGCTTTCACGTACATGACCGTTGTCGATGAGTTGTTGTACTTGCCGTTGAATCTCCTTGGTTTCTTCGGGATTGACACGGTATGGAGCTTTGTTTGGAAGTGGCGCTCCGGGGATGAGGTCGATTCGATGCTCAATGCCTCGTAGTGGAGGTAGACCCGGAGGTAGCTCATCAGGGAAAACATCTTTGAATTCCTGCAAAAGAGATTGAAACACTAAAGGTAGCTCGTGAGAGGTGTTAGTTGTTGGCTCTCCATCTTTGCACACAAGGACGAAGTGCATCACACTCGATGGGTTCTCACACACTTCTCTTATCTCACTTTTGGTGGCAAATAGGATGAGGTTTTTCTCTCTAGGCGAAGAGGCGCTCAAATTTGGCTTGTGGCTCTCACTCACTTTTGGGTGTGTCACTTTTTCACTCGTCTTTCCATGATTGGTGGCTTGCTTGTCGGCTATCACTTGACTAGGAGACATAGGTCGTAGCACATATTCCTTTCCTTTCATTTTGAAGCTATAGTGATTGGTACGCCCATTGTGGATGACACCACGGTCGAATTGCCATGGTCGACCAAGAAGGAGGTGGCAAACGGTCATTGGGACCACATCACACTCCAAAGTGTCTTCATAAGCACCAATTTTGAAGAGACTTGGACCGTATGCTCGACTCGTATAGTGCCGGAGTCACTTAGCCATTGAACCTTGTAGGGGTGCGGGTGCTTCCTCTTGACCAATTGAAGCTTGGAACATAGTTCTTCACTTGCCAAGTTGTGGCAACTACCTCCATCGATGATGACCTTGACGGACCTTCCATTGATGCCGGCCTTAGTGTGGAAGATGTGGCATCGTTGGTCTTCTTCTTGTTGATGTTGAAGTGTCAAGACTTTGGAGACAACGAGAGCGGGGCTCGAATCCTCATCACAAAATACTTTATCATCTTCATCCTCGTTCACGCGCCGGTGCATGGCCACTTGCTCAAGGGCTTCCATCTCCTCTTCACTCATTGAGTCATATGTGCCGTCGTCGTTGAGGATCATGGTGCGCTTGTTCGTGCATTGGAAGGACTTGTGGCCTCGGCCGCCGCAAGTGAAACACTTGAAGGAGCTTGTTTTGACGGTCTCATCGGTTGGAGTAGATGATGAAGCACGCGGCTTGAAGTTGCTTGTAGTAGGAGGAAGACGACTTGAACTTGTCGAATTTTTCTTGTAACTTGACTTGTCGTCGTTGCTTTGAGAGGGTTTGGTTGATGTAGAAGTTGAAGGAGTCGTTGAAGCTTGGGTGTTGGAGAAACCGTAGGTCTTGGATGAGTACTTGGCGTACTTGAAGTCATCTTGCACTTGACGTTCCGCCTTGGTTGCTTGATGTACGAGCTCAATGAGGTTGGAATAGGGTTGGAAGTCGGCAATCTTCTTGATGGGATGATTGAGTCCATTCAAGAAACGTGCCATTGTTTGCTCATCATCTTCCATGACATTGGCTGGAATCATGGCTATCTCCATTTCCTTGTAGTATTCTTCAACACTCTTTGTTCCTTGCTTGAGGAGTTGTAGCTTCTTGAAGAGATCGCGGTTGTAGTAGGTTGGCACAAAGCGTGCTCGCATGACATCCTTCATTTGAGCCCAAGTGGTGATTGGTGGTTCACCTCTTGCTTGACGGCGTTCAAGTACTTGTTCCCACCATATGAGCACATAATCTTGGAACTCAAGTGATGCCATAGCGATCTTCTTCTCTTCCTCATAGTTGTGCAAGCGGAAAATTTTGTCGACTTTCAATAACCATGAGATGTACTCTTCCGGATCATTGCTTCCATTGAACTTGGGCATTGTGAACTTGAGCTTGCCATAGCGTTGCTCTTCATTGTGTTGTTGGCGATGGTGATGGTGACATCCTTGACATGGAGGATAGTCATCCTGATGTTGCTCTTGGCGCGGGGGAAGTCCATGATCAACTTGCTCTTGTTGAACTTGAGGTTGAGGTGGAGCTTGACGAGCTTGTGGAGGACCTTGTGGAGCTTGATGTTGCACACGCGGTTGGTAGTTCCTCTCGTGGATTTCTTCTCGAAGGGCTTCCTCTTGATTGCGCCACTCGTGATTGCGGTCGGCAATGGCTCGGCTCGAATCTCGAAGGGCACATTGCGCCTCAAGAGCTTGCGTTACACGTTGTTGTTGTTGAAGACATTGAGCTTCGGCGTCTTGTTCCTCTTGGTGTAAACGTGCTCGTTCTTCCTCTTGGCGCCTTAGTCGTTGCCTTTCTTGAGCTTGAGAAAAAATGACTTGGTTTGATTGAGGACGAGGGATTTGCTCGTCGACTTGTTCTTGTGAATGCTTGTCATGTAGCGGGTTCCGAGATGCATGCCGGTCTTGACGCGCAGCTCGACGAAGAGTGTTTGATGACGGTGTACTTGTGTCGGAGAAGGTGTCGTCGGAGTGTCGACTTGAGCGGCTCCGTCTTGAGGATGAAGAAGTGGAAGGACGCCGGTTCCTCATGAAGGCGCGGATCTCATCCATTCTTGCATCATTCTCTTGCTTTTGAGCGTCGAATTTGTTGTCGAAGTAGTCCCTCATTGCTTGTTGCTCTTGGTGCAATGCCTTTTGAGCTCCAAATAGGTGGTTCTTGGTGACGAATGATGACATGTCGTCGTCGTTCTCGATGAGAGGTGGAGTGGTAGAAGAACTTGGCCTATCCATCATTCCAAGCAAAATGTAAGTGGTAGAAGGAAAAGAACGTGTACCAAATGTACCTTGACCGAAGTTGAAGATGAATCAAGTTCACTCAAATGCGGACAATGAAATAGCACTGTTGGTACCAATTCTTGTCGGTTCTCACACCTACACACGTAAAAGCTTATGGTGGAGCTTGGTTAGGATGGTGGCACAAAATTTGATGCAATAGTAAGTGAGCTTCAATAATGTTGGAAAAGATTCACAAATTTGCAAATGCAACAAGTAGACCAAGCAAGTATGGGTACACGGAAACACACACGCAAATAGATAAATGGGATTGTGCAATCCAAAATTGAGCCAAAATGTGGAAACCACGAAATGCTCTTGTTGCACAATACTAGAGAGACGCTAGCACGATTGCAAAATAGGCGGATACGCAAACTTGTGCACAACCTACTAGGCAAAAATGCAACGATCTCTATCCCAAGTATGCTATATGTATGATATTTCGGTGCAATGATCCAAGATGATCGGATATGACAATCTTAATGTTGTATGATGCTATGGTTCTTGCTTATAAGCTCTTTGCTTATCTTTCCTCTTTGCTTAAAAGCTTGGGTGGCTCTTTCACTTTTGAGCTCTTTTCTCATGCAAAACTCACGAACCAAGATAGCAATTGTGTATGCGATGACAACTTTGTGACACACAAGTTGATCTCAAGATATGCACCACTATGTATGATATGTATGCTATGTTGTATGATCACTAATGTGCACAAGTCGCGTTGCCTGCAATACTCAACCGCTAGTCTCGATGGGTAAGCTACGCAAAATGAGGCAATGTGGGTTATCAATGCAATTGCAAGTTATGACAATGATGTCGTCGAAGTTACCGTCCTTGTGATGATGAGACCCTCGAGAAGTTGAGCCGTGGTGTTGATGAAGTCGTACCTAGATAGCCGAAACACAAAAGGATACGGGAGCCACAACTCAAAATCTCAAGTACCAAAATGTGTCAAAATCGTCATAGGAGGTGTCGTGGAAGATGTAGGTGTATGATGGTTTGGAAAATGTGGTGGAATGTGGGGGGTTATGGTGGTGGTCAAACTAAAAAAATTCAGTTTCGTCAGGGTTTCATGAACATCCGGGCTTTTACGGTCGTCCGGTCGTCGTCGGACGTCTGACCTTTTCCGGTCGTCCGGAGCCTGGGCGAAATCGGGCTCGAGATGAACTGTGAGATTTCAGGGAAGAAGGAGATGGTGAGGTCGATATCGAGTGATTTGGCGGATGGAAAAGGGTGGGGAGGGTGGGGAAAACTAGATCCAGACGCAACAACACAAATCCATGGACCAAATCCAACAAAATCTCAACTCACGAACAAATTACAAAAAAAAATTGGGGCTATTTTTGGTGTGGAATTTTCGGAATTAGGACGAAAACAACAAAATTAAGCTAGAAAACACAGGGTAGGGGCTCCAAAACGTGATCAACGTGGCTCATGATACCATGATGATGTAGGGTGGAACCCTATGTGGATGATCTTTCACGTTTGGAGTGGATCCTACGGGGAATCACGAAGAACACACGGAAGCACAAAGGGGAAACACGGGGAAAACGAGAGAGAGAATCACTAAACCGACATAGAATCAATCACACGAGTGCTAGATCACCGACAACATAGAGTGACATAAGATCCACAATCAACCAAGGTAAGGATACAAAGGAACGGTTCTTCTCCATACGGAGGTCTTGATGGTCTTCCCTAGAAAGGGGTCTTGAATCCGCTTGGGGGATCTTCTCTGAAGAGGTCCTGAGCTCCGAGGAGAAGTAGCCAAGTGGATGAGCAAGGCTCTCACACAAAATATGAGCTAAACCTATGCTACCCGTACCAGGAGGTGGGGGAGTCCTATTTATAGTCTTAGTGCAAACGGAAGCCAAAGTGAAGGGATACAAGGGCTCCAGCCCGAGGGTGCGTTCACTTAGGTGCCGGACGTCCGGAAGGCGTCGGACGTCCGGAGGCTCAGGACGGTCCGGTCGTCCGGTCGTGCTCGGACGTCCGTAGATTCAGCTCTGACGTGGGCGCGTCGGTCGTCCGGAGGGGGTCGGTCGTCCGGAGCGTCGTGACTGTCCGGACGTCCGGAGGTCGTTTGTCTTCCGTAGTTTTGGCTCGGGTGCTTGTCGTCCGGTCGTCCGGTGGGTCTCGGACATCCGTAGATTTGGTTCGGGTGGCCAGGCACCGGACGTCCGGAGAGCTCGGTCGTCCGTGTCCTGGGACTCGTCGGACGTCCGGACCGGGTCGGTCGTCCGACGCCTGTAGCTTGTGCGGCAGCTCTTCTTGTCCATCAAGTTTGGGGTCCTCGCCGTCTTGGCTCTTGTATGTAGCTGTTCCGTGGCTCGCTTCCAGGCACCTGATCACACACAGAGTTTCCGAATGAGGTAGTAGCCATGTCTCGTGAGTAGGAAGAGGGAGTTCGGAGAGGAGTGAGTTCACCTTATCTTTAATAGCCTTAGCTCGGGCTCTTGTCATGGGTCCAAGTGGTGTTGAGGGAGATGTAGGCACGTCCATGGGGATGAGCAAGGGATGCTCCGCATCAGAAGGCCGTGGTCGACGTCTGGGCAAGCAGCCATCGTGCTACTTGTTTATATTGTTTTTTTGTTTCTTTTCCCTCCTCCATTTTAGCTGAACAAGTTTACAATGTGTATGTTGCCTAGCTTTTCGGACCACAAGGACATCATCCATTGGCGGACCGGGGAATGGCTCGGGGTGCTTCTCCTCGCCACCCCTCTCGAACGATGATGACTTATTGGCCAGTAGCAAAGATAACAAATACTGAAATACGTGGTGACATGAGTGTTCTCTTTAGGCGTAAAATGCATGTGATATGTCTGTTGATCTTCTTTGTGTTTGCTGACATTTTTATCATCAATTGACATATAATTTGTGATCTGTATAAAATTGACTCAATGAAATATTTGACAATGTGATGTGTTTAATTTGAAGTTCAGCACTTCTTTCGACATTAGGCTTATTTTTGATTGGGTAGCAGTGACTTGGGACTTGTGATTCATTCAGAAGTTGTGCTTCGTCCCATACAATTTGAAATGATTATGCATGCTACTCCTATATGTCAGTCATGCTTCTCACCAACTGATAATTTTGAACTCAAATTTAACATGGATGCCCCAGCTGAGATATGCATTCATAAGGCATATGTAGTTCAAGAAATGCATCCACCAGAGACACCGTCAAAGACATGTATACCATAGATGTGTAAATTCTGGCCTCTTTCGAAAACAAAAAATCTACTCGTAACCAAGTAGTAGAGCAATAACAATTATGACATTAACATGTGGATAAATTCAGTGGCAATTAATCAGCAGCCAGAACAAGAAATTTTCTTCTTAAAATTAATCTTCTAGTAGGAGTAGTGGCAATGACTTCCTCTATATCTTTTTGCTAGACCGTCTCTTTGACTAGTGCTCCCAGGATTGATGTTTGTTATAGATGAAGAAGCTTGCAAGGATTGGACCAAGGTGATGCGGAGCATCCCACGTTCATCCCCATGTACACTCCGACTACTCTCCAAACCCCAAGTGGACATATGACGAGACCTTGAACATACGCCATTGGACACAAGGTGAACTCGCTCCTCTCCGAACCTTCACTTTCTACATGTGAGACATGGCTACTACCTCCAACGTGTGTCCTATACATGATCAGGTACTTAGAGGAAAGCCACGGAGCCGCCACATCCAACGGAAGAGCTAGCGAGTACAGCAAGTACAAGGACCAAGAGAAGGAGCTGCCCGAAGCTACAGCCACCGGACGACCGACCCAGCCTGGACGTCCGGCCCCTGAAGGTCACGCCAGCCCAAGGAAACCAGGCCAACGCACGCTATAGCGGCCGGACGTCCGACCAGGACCGGACGTTCGACGACTCCCAGGCCCCCGGACGACCGAACCCCTCCAGACGTCCGGTACTTCTCCACCCAAGCCAAATTTACGGAATTCCAAAGACTCCCGGACGTCCGGACCTTCCCGAGCCTCCGGACGACCGGAACCCACCGGACCTCCGACGCCTGTCTGCGCACAGTGTATTGGACCGAGTCCATGTATCACACAACTTACCCCTTCGTGGCCTGTGACTATATATACTCCTCCACCCCCTCCTAGTTAGGTTTAGCGTTGATTTAGCTCAAGTTAGAGATAGAGCTTCGCTCATCCATCGGATCTCCTCCTCGTGAGAGACCGCGGCCTCCTCGGAGAAGATCCTATCGGATTCAAGACCCCCTCGTGGGAAGATCCCCTTGTGGATTCAAGACCTCCTCACGGAGAAGATCGGTTACCTTTGTATCCTTACCTTTGTTGATTGTGGATCATATGTATCTCTTTGTGTTGGGTGATCTAGCACTTGTGTGATTGATCTCTTGTTAGTTGAGTGTTTCTCTCGTTCCTCCCCGTGTTTTCCTCGTGTTCTTCCGCGCGTTGTTCGTGATTCCCCGTAGGATCCACTCCAAACGTGAAAGATCGTCCACATAGGGTTCCACCCTACATCATCTTGGATCAGAGCAAGGTTGATCACGTTTTTGGAGCCCTTACCCCTCTTTTTCTAGCTTGATTTTGTGTGTTCTTGCCTGAATCCGAAAAACCCCACCAAAAATAGCCCCAAAATTTTTTGTGATTTGTTGGTTTGATGATGTTTTGTTGATTTTGATCCGTGGATTTGCTTGGTTCGAGTGGATCTAGAATTTCCCCAAGTTTCCCCATCTTCCATCCACAAAATCGCGTCAATTTTGACCCCGAAATCTCCATTTTCCGCTCAAAATCGCGCCCCGGAACTCGCATTTCGCGTTGACCCCGACCCACCGGACGACCGGAGTTTTACGGACGTCCGGAGCCCCAGGAACGATCGGACGTCCGACCTTTTCCGGACGACCGGAACACCTAACCCGAACCGAATTTACGGATTTCCGACCTTTCCGGACGTCCGACGCCCCAGACATCCGACCTTTCCGGACGTCCGTAACCTGTAGGTTCAGACTTCGGCTGATTTTTTTTGTCCATAACTAATTCACCCGAACTCCGATTTTGACGTTCTTTAGCTCGTTTTGAAGCTATTGACACCCCCCTTCCCACAAGAATACCACCAACATCATTTGACTCCATCAAATTTTCCAAAATTTGGCAAGTTTGCCTAGGCCTTCCACCATATCATCCGCATAGCCACCACCGACTTCCGCAACCTAACCCATTTTGTTCACCATAGCATTAGTGGTTGCTTGAGTAGTGATTCGAGTCTCCTAAGGCGTTTCTGCTACTTAGGGACAATTGCTTCTTCATGAACCACCACCAATTCCGCATTGCTAAGTGCAAACCACCACCGCTCTACGCTACCACCATTTGACATTTGTCATTTGAGATTTTGAGTTTGTGGTTTTTCCGTTTCCTAAGGTGTTTCGGCTACTTAGGGACGAGTCTCCATCATCTTGGTATCTACATCAAGAACACCGCCACTCATCATCGCAAAGGACTGTAACCTCAACGACACCATTGTATATTCCCCTTGCCATTGCATTGTTAACCCCTAGCCCATTTTGCGTTACTTACCTATCGAGACTAGCCATTTGAGTATTGCCGGCAACATTACTTGTGAACATTAGTGATCATACTTCCCATTGCATACATACCATACCATTGTGGTGCATATATTGGTATCATATATTGTGTCACAAGTTTGTTCCCGCATATACACAATTGCTATCTTGGTTTGTGCATTGTGCAAAAGTGGCCACACATAGAAAAAAAAAGAAATAAAGCTTTTAAGCAAAAGAAAGAGAGCAAAGAAGCTTGTAAGCAAGTGACATAGCATCATACCACATTGCACATAAGATTGTCATATCCGATCATCTTGGATCATCTTGAGAGAAACACCGGGAACCATACAAACATAGCATACTTGGGATAGAAAGTATATCCATTTTGCATCTTATAGGTTGTGCACAAGTGTCGTATCCGCCTATAGAGCAGTCGTGCTAGCGTCTCTCTTGAGTTATGCAACACGAGCGTTTTCCATGGATTCCACATTTTGTGCTCATTCCTTGGTTGCACGACCCCATTTATCTATCCGTGTGTGTGTTTCCGTGTGCCACATATTGCTATTGGTCCATTTGTTTCACTTGCAAATTTGTGAATCTCTTTCAACAGTATTAACTCTTGCTAACATTTTGCATCAAATTTTTGTGCCACTATCCTCACCGAGCTCCACCATAAGCTTTTACTTGTGTGTAGGTGTGAGATCTGACAAGGATTGGTACCAATAGTGCTATTTCATTGTCCGCATTTGAGTGAACTTGATTCATTGTCAACATCGGTCAAGGTACATTGGTATAAGTTCTTCTCTTTCTCCCACTCATATTTGCTCGAGTCTTGTGATGGATAGGAAAGGCATTTCCTCTCCGGTCGTCGACAACAACGACGGCGTGAACAACTACATCACCAAAGCGTCTATCCTCGATCTACAATGACAAGTGCAAGGCGCACAATCAAGATTGCGAGAGCACATCGAGAAGAAGCTTTCCGCACATAAAGAGGAGCAAGATGCAAGGATGGAGGAGATTAGAGCCTTGATCAAGTCTACTTCCCCTTCGTCATCTTCAAGGCGGCGGCGACCAAGTCGATCATCTTCGGAGCACAAACAAGATGCAAGCGCGAGTCGTCCAAGTCAACATCTACATGGCGACCACCATCACGTTCGTGATCAACATCGTCATGAAGGGCAAGTCACCTCCAAGCATCATGTGCACGACGACGACGAACGCCAACGAGCTCAAGCACGACAACGACATCATCATCATGAAGATGCTCCACAAGCGCAAGTGCACAAGTCCCAACAAGCCCTACTTCACGCCAAGTCCAAGATTCATAAGCACAAGAGAAGACCGCAAGACGACCACCACCAAGACGGTGCTACGGCTACAACAACCACTTTGGCATCTTCGCCAAGTGCTATCAAGGCATCTTCGCCTTTGGATGTACGACATCTTCGCCTACTTCCCACGAGTACGCCTACATCGACTTCATCAAGTCCAAGGCGACCAACTACAAGCGAGGGCGGCACTTCCATCTTCGGAAGCCCCTCAAGGAAGATGGCCGAGCAAGGGAAATTCCCTTCGGTTATGGAGACGAGCTATGAGGTGCCACATCATATGGGCCTCCAACACCAAGATGGTGACAAGATGGTCAAGCAAGGGCCATCCCCTTGACCACGGCTATGAGCGCGAACCTCTTCAACAACACGAAGACGACGCCCACATTGGACTCATACTCCGAGTCAAGCTACGCGACCGCGCATGGAGACATTTGCACCATCTCCGACACCCACATATGTTGAGATGCCCCAAGTGCCATGTGAGGAGATCCACCACCACATGAGTGACATGAGTGACTCCATCATATATGACATTGAGAGCATTTCCTATGAGAGGATAAGTGTGACCACCACTAGCCCCACACATGAGAGCATTCCACACATCCTATGTGAGGTTGAGCGCCATTTGAGTGACTCCACCAACCATGTGAGTGAGATCATCCTTGAGGGAGTGAGTGAGCCACAACACTTAGAGAGTGAGGTAGTTGACACGGCATGTGAGGCCATTATGATTTCTAACAACTTAACCTCTACTCCAAGTGTGTTTTCTTCTATGGTGCTAGGTCTCCTACATGACGACATGCCTATCCTCGACAAGTCCATCCCTCCAATGGGAAAACCGATGGCCATGGTGGACGATGATGCACCCCCCACATGGTTCCATAAAGATGAAGATGACAATGATTCGATCTTCAACACCTCACCTACAACACATGAGCGACGCTCCATAGGTAACATAGGTGATGGTACTTCTCTTGTCCCACTAGTGGACTATCTTGACATCGATTGCTCCCATGATGTTGACCCACCTATTCCCATGCTTCATGCTAGTGAGACTTCTTCATGCCTTGACTTACCTATTTATGATGAATACGATGATGAGCATGTTGAGTTGCCTAGTTGTGATGTTATGTTCCATAGGATATCATGTGAAATTCTTTTGGTCACATCATGTTTGACAATCCATTGAACTTGTCATATGCTATGAGTGAGATCTCCCATATTGCATCATTTCAATCTCAACATAGTAACTATGCATGCCCCATTAAAATCAATCCCATTTGCACATATGGCATAGATGACGAGACAATGGTCATTGGCTTTTGTTTTACATGTGATGATATTGCCATGCTTCCTTTACATGATTTGCGCAATTCATCTACTATTCCATGCCATGATCACATTGTTCCAGATATGCATTGTTTTGGATGTTGTCAATATTCTCCATGTGATGTTGCTACTCATGCTCATGAGGAGACCCCCATAGTTTCCTCATACATATTAGGAGATCTTGATGCATTCCATACTTTGCATGATTCCCATAATTGCGTGCACCATATGCATTCCATGAATAACAATGCTCTAGATATTGCTCGTGATGCATTACACAATTTGAGTCTCCATTATGCTATACATAACAACAAACCTATCATGATGGATGACATGTTTCTATATCACGCATCTCATTTATTTGAGCATTGGCTATTTTGTGCTAACCGACACATGCCCGTGCGCATCATGATGGATGATGTGTACATATACCATGCACACACAATTTTCTCTTTGTCTTTGTTTTGTGTAGGTACTTATGAACACTCGTCAACCTCACAATCCCATGAGTTGACGAAACGAGCTCTTGAGAGCAAGGACGACTTGGGATCCCGTGGACTGTCCTTACCACTGTTCCCTTCGCGCAAGGACTACGCGCATCTCTTCTACTTGGCTCTCACACGGCTATGGGCTATTTACCACTTGTCACCTTATGCTCATTTTCCCGTGTTCACTTTGCATGTTATACTTGCTTCTATGCATTTGCCATGCAATTGTGACCCTTGCTTGCATCTACCCATAATTCACCATTATGATACTTCTATGTGTATTTGCATGCTTGGTGGAGATCCTTGTTGCTATTGCCATGTTTATCATGTGCCTCATACTATTGTTGATTTTTGTGTTGGGAGAGTCATGATGTTACATTGCTATTTACATAGGACTTCTTGCCAACACCATGAACCTACTTTCCTCATATCTTGCTTTCATGCTTTTGCTATGACATGCGAATTATTCATGCCCACTATTTGCACACATGACATGCTTACCATGATTCCTCCTAGTATGTTGCATCTTCGCACTACTAGATTGCTTGACTTGATTACTATGATTGCTTGCTTGGTTGCATCACCCATGTTCCACTCTTACTCGCTTTCTTGGGTTGATGACATATATGTTCATGCCTCTCACATGATATATCTTGTTCATTGTCGCTTGTTTCCAATAGTTGCATCTATGCTTATTGATCTTGGAGACTTGGACACTTTACTTGTGATGCATGCTTGTTTGATTGAGCCTATTGCATTTGGTTGTTCTCGCATCATATGCCTCCATACTATGCAATACTCCCTTGTCATTTCTTATGATGAGCATTATGCATACACTTGTTGGGTATCTTACCACACGAATGATAGGTTTTGCACTTCCGCTAACCTCATTTGTTTTTCCGAGTGTTTGTCATGTTCTTTCATTTTGAAGGATTCACAAGGCGGTAACATCACGAGCCAACTTGGTTATGTGAAGGCATACAAGATGCGCAACTCCATCATCCTTGAGATCCTCCTACAGGTGACCTCCTTCCATTTGAGCCATCCTCAAATACACATATTGGACGGGTCATTCTTTCATTGTTGTTTCCTTCTTATTGTCTACATAATACATATATTGGATGGAGGACCGACTTTGAATATGGACCCTATGGACATTCAAGTTGAGGAGTGCCACGACATCGAGCTATGGTACAACACCACCCATGACAAATTTGCACCACATGCATGGATTGACTCACATTATGATTGCCTTGTTGCATCTTATATTCC
Organism: Triticum aestivum; assembly: GCF_018294505.1. Lineage (NCBI taxonomy): Eukaryota > Viridiplantae > Streptophyta > Magnoliopsida > Poales > Poaceae > Triticum > Triticum aestivum. The sequence continues at coordinate 363,916,348 of NC_057798.1, read as the reverse complement.
AATGTCATCCATGATATATGAGTTTGTGCACTTCCTTAGCAAATTTGTTGTGATCTTCCTTGATGGCATATTCATACATAATGATCACATTGCCTTCCATCAATTGCATGATAACATACACATATTGAGCATCCATTGCCATATTCATGCTATCGACAAACCGTCTCACTATGACATCATTTTGCACCGTGGTTGCATTGATCATGTTTACAACACATTTGTGTGCACAATGATTGCATTTCCTCCCATGAATGCTTTGCATCTCATTCTAGATCATCTTGATAAGTTTCATGCGTTTTGTCACGACCAATCTTGCCGCACGGACTCATTCTTACATGATGGACACTTTGTGTGCGCTAACCATTGTATTTCCGAGTGTTGCTTGTGTTTGCTCTTTTTGCATGTCTATCACTCCGGCGACACCTTGGACTACTCGAATGGCGCCATGTCTTCAACTTCGTCCAACTACAAGTCCGTCTACGACAACCGTTTCCATGGTGATGAGGATCACGATCCGAGGTCGGATCTTTCCCAAGGGGGGGGGGAGATGATGGGGAGCATCCCACGTTCATCCCCATGTACACTCCGACTACTCTCCAAACCCCAAGTAGACATATGACGAGACCTCGAACATACGCCATTGGACACAAGGTGAACTCGCTCCTCTCCGAACCTTCACTTTCTACATGTGAGACATGGCTACTACCTCCAACGTGTGTCCTATACATGATCAGGTACTTAGAGGAAAGCCACGGAGCCACCACATCCAACGGAAGATCTAGCGAGGACACCAAGTACAAGGACCAAGAGAAGGAGCTGCCCGAAGCTACAGCCACCGGATGACCGACCCAGCCCGGACGTCCGGCCCCTGAAGGTCACGCCAGCCCAAGGAAACCAGGCCAATGCACGCTACAGCGGCCGGACGTCCAACGACTCCCAGGCCCCCGGATGACCGAACCCCTTCGGACGTCCGGTACTTCTCCACCCGAGCCAAATTTACGGAAGTCCGAAGACTCCCGGATGTCCGGACCTTCCTGAGCCTCCGGACGACCGGAACCCACCGGACGTCCGACGCCTGTCTGCGCACAGTGTATTGGACCGAGTCCATGTATCCCACAACTTACCCCTTCGTGGCCCGTGACTATATATACTCCTCCACCTCCTCCTAGTTAGGTTTAGCGTTGATTTAGCTCAAGTTAGAGATAGAGCTTCGCTCATCCATCGGATCTCCTCCTCGTGAGAGACCGCGGCCTCCTCGGAGAAGATCCTATCGGATTCAAGACCCCCTCGTGGGAAGATCCCCTTGTGGATTCAAGACCTCCTCACGGAGAAGATCGGTTACCTTTGTATCCTTACCTTTGTTGATTGTGGATCATATGTATCTCTTTGTGTTCGGTGATCTAGCACTTGTGTGATTGATCTCTTGTCGGTTGAGTGTTTCTCTCGTTCCTCCTCGTGTTTTCCTTGTGTTCTTCTGCGCGTTCTTCGTGATTCCCCGTAGGATCCACTCCAAATGTGAAAGATCGTCCACATAGGGTTCCACTCTACATCACAAGGCAACTTGATAGAAGCATGGCCAAGTTGTGTTGGCATTTTTGGCACCAGCTAATGCGTGTTTCTCTTCTGAGGAGGATTCAAATACTGCAAATTCAATCAGCGAGCATTACAAGTTAGACAACGTAAATGTATATAGTTCCAACCAAGCAAAATTCGAAAAAAAAACCAAGGTGAGATGTGTGACTGCATAAATGTGTTTTCAAGAAATGCTGATACAAGGTATGTATAAAGCTAAATGAGATGTGAGATGTGCGAGTACAGTAGCATTTATATAATTGATCTTTAGCTTGCCTTTTGATCTATCCAAACAATTGGTATGCCATGGTACAGGCAGTACAATACAGAATAAGGTACAAGCAATAGAGGCAAAGAATAATTTCCTACATACCCAATAAATGATGCAGGTTCCAAATAGAAAAAGGAGTGTTGCTTAGCTTCCTCCTCTTCTTTCTGTGATTTGTTAATTAGACATATGTATGACCTATAAGGCCCTTGCACACTCATCATTACCATCATGAGAACTTCAATCCATAATGTGAGTGTATGTCAACACAAAAGCATGGGTTTATCCGCAAAAAAAATATATACACAAAAGCATGAGTTAAATCAGTTTTTTACTCAATCAAGAACAATATTCTCAACGTACTTTATTGTACTCTCGTAATGTAGGCGTTTCAAAGCAATCAATTATATACATTGTTAAACAGGACATAAAAACAATATGAATGCAGCTGCTTAGTAAAATGGCAAGGAATACATCTCACTTGGTGTGTTTTTTCCTTGGTCTGGAATACATCTACACACTTGCAGGAAGGAAAGCTTCTCCTAGTCCGAAATCTGGAATAAGTTTAGATCTGGTCAGCACTCAAGTGTCGATAGCTCTCACTCGAATGCACTTGCCAATAAGTTTAATTGGACACATACTGATGTAAATTGACGGAGAAGATGCAATATTGAAGAGCTCCAGCCGCGAATGGCTAGTCACCAACTATCATGGTAGGAGGAGATGGAGATGCAAACCACATCAACAAGAATGCAACGGCCAATGTACGAGCATCTCCAGCCGTTGGCACCCCCAAGAACACCACCGAACCAAAAAAGTTGGTGTCTTGGGGGTCATCCGGCGAAATCCGGTGAAATAAGGAGGGCATCTTCCCAGTCACACCCTACACCAAGCAAAAGTTTGTGAGAGAATGAATAAGTGGGCCAAGAAAAAGGACATGTGGTGAGACACGATTTACTGAAACTTCCGCCGGCGCCCCCAAGAGCCCCCAACGCGCCGTGGTTCGCCTGGATTTGCCGGCACTATTTTGACGTCTTGGGGAGCGCTGGGGCGTGGTTGGGCCATTTTTCAGCGAAAAGCGCCGTCCAAGCCTAAAAAGGTGTCCTGGGGGACGTCGGGGGGGGGTGCTGGAGATGCTCTAACATGATGACAAGGAACGCGACGCTACAGCCTGCTCCACCTGCTGTGAATCAACGACCACCGACCACAGTGCGAACATCTAAGAGTGTTCCTAATTAATTTTTGTATAGAATCATACAGGACCGAATGCTCATACAAGCAACAGTACATGGTAAAATCTAAATAATCTCCTGGGCGGAGGATGTTCGATCTCGCTAATGTTACTTTCCATCTACTGTATTGCAACTTTGCAGGTACATAAGTTAAGAGTCTGCTCATTGCTAAACTTGAAATAACTATCTGCAAGATCTGGAAAAAAATATAAATCTGATAAATAGGACTTTGTGTTTCTGTAACAAATGGTGATGTATGTAGGATACGAAGGAAAAAATTCAGCAATTTATCCACTATGAAGGATTAGAAATTATTCCATGGTTTGACGATGAAATTCACGAATTGACCAAAAATTCTACAATTGAGAAGCGAGATTCTACTACATGTACGTTTCCTGCGAACCAAATTGGGGACTGGAGCAAATGAAAAAGATTAGAGCAGCCAAGGATGGATACATACCAACGTATGTGTACATGTACATGTCTAGATGAATGATTTGAGGTAAAGTTCAAGGACGCATGTTGTGGTGGCCTCTAGCTTGCTGGTCACGTTGATGTCCACACGCCCCCCCTTCAACTCCACCATCGCTAGCACCCAGATCCACCGGCCTATAGGCAAATCGGGGGACTCGAGAGCCGCCAGAGCGAGCGGACTGGGAGCGCCCAGATGCACCGGGGGAGTCGGGGGTACAGATCGCCTGATCGATTCAGCGGCATGCAACTGACGATGGGAGAATGAATCAGTGGTTACCGGGAGCGAATTACCTGGAGCGGGGAGGACGGATTCGAGGAGGCCGTATCGGAAACTGTCGACCACGGCGGCGGCTCATCTCGACAGCAGTGCACGAGGAGAGAGAGACGAGTGTTTTTTTAAGGGACGAGTGGTCGAGAAACAAGGTAGAAAGGGGCGTGGGGTAAACAAAAAATTAGCCGAGACATAAGGCTTTTGGTCCGTGCGCAAGAGGCTGGGTCGTTCGACCGGGTGAAGAATTACTTATTCTTCACCCTAGGTTACTAATAGAGTTTATATATATATATATATTGCTAAAGTGAGCCTGAGTGTAGAGTACTAATTCTGTGCTCCGGCTAGTCAGCGCGCACCCGCGAGGCAACCAACCCAACGCTCCTCCCACCTTGCCGTAACAGGCTTAAATGTCGTAAATAGTACTACCTAGTTACGGCTAATACATGAACAAGAAATTAATTCTTCGGTAACAAGTTAGGTATTTCCAGTAAAGAAAGCACGTGGGTACAAGGAATACTACTTATCCTAGTTGTGTCCCTCCCCACCCATCACGTTACTACGAAAGCCTATCAATTTTACCATTGAACTTTTGCTATTAATTAGGGGTAGCTAGATGTAGTCTGTTACTACATGTGTCAAAGATTTTACGATGAGGTAGAAGGACGTCTGGGTTGGTTAGCGCGTGTTGCCTGCTTGACCGAAGCACATAATTTGAACTCTATGCTCAGGCTCATTATAGCGCAGTATATATATATAAGTTTGATTTTCCTCGTTACTAAAGAATAAACCAATAAGTTCAGTCCAAAATAACCAAGAAGTTGTACAATGTTTATTACATTTCTAAAAAATACACAATGAAGTTCAAATAAAAAAGGTAGAGCAGTTCAATGCCTATAAAAATTGCAGGTATTTTCACGTAACTGAGAGAAGTTCAGATTGATAGCTTCCAGAAGTTCACGTACTACACAGTGTGCATTTTGTATGAAAAAAAGGATGAAAAGCTAAAGGCTAAAAGTTTTGTTGCTAGAAGTTCAAGTGCTCGGCCCGAGAAAGTTCAAAAATTCTTGTGAGAGGTTGAACAAAAATATGTGACAAAGTTCAAGGTGAAAACAGCGGGAAGTTCAACTACTGCATGGAACACAATTCAGGTAAGAATATAAAAATAGAAAACTAAAAGCTTAAAAGATTTGTTGCAAGAAGTTCAAGTGCATTGTCCGGGGAAGTTCAAAAATTCTTACAAGAGAGGTTCACCTTGTATTTCCATGTTCAAAAACACAAAAAAGAAATTGTTTTTTGTGTTTTAAAATAATTCTCTCAATCCACAAAGAAGTTCAATTATTATTTGGGAGAAATTTGATTTCAAAAACAAAAAAAAAATTATAAAATGGAAAGAGTTCATGTACTAACATGATAAAAATTAATTAAAAGGCAAGGTCCAATTTTTTTGTTGTTATAAGTTCAAGTTCTTGATTGGAGAAAGTTAAAAAATTATTGTGAGAGAGGTTTGTACACAAGGAATACCATTTGTGTAGCACTGACAAACGGATGAGAAAATTACAAAAAAAAATATGTCATAGAAGTTCAACGTGAAAACAGAAGGATGTTCAACTACTACACTGAATGAATTTCAGATGAAAAACTTTTAAAATCATCGCGAGTATGAAAAAATGATCAACACGGGAAGTTGCGTGTTTACAGCAACTTTCCATAGGTATATCACTTGCTTAATTGCGGTGAGTGGATGGAGAGCTATAAGCAAAAAAGCATGTGAAAAAACAAAGTGAAGTTCAAGTAGACCTCCTGAGAAGTTCAAGTTCTTCACACGGTGCATTTTCGAAGAATATGTTTCGTGATAAAGGCAGAACACATGATCTCGCCATTTTCAAAACTACTTGAAAATAGCTAGGAATCAGAAAAAACCATCTACATGAAAAGTTTTGCATTTTTTGTAGCTTTTCAACGGTATATTATTTGCCCCATTCCGATAAAGTTTGTAGAAATTACGCCCAAAAACGTTTTTAGCCATTTTCAAAATTGACTTAAAACCGTAAGGAATTGGGAAAAAATATATACCAAAACGTTTCGCATTTCCTCAAGCTTCCCAATGCCATATCATTTGCTCCATTCAGATGCGGTTAAAAAATTAGCTCGAAAATACCAACTCGGTGGAACTTGTACCATTTTCTAAATTACTTTTAAGCCATTCAAGATTAGAAAAAAAATTCAACATGAAAAAGTAGCACATTTTCATAAGCTTTCCAACGCCACATCATTTGCCACAATTGGATTGGCTATTTAGAAATGGCATCGGAAATATGAACTCGGCTGTTCGGTTTGCAAAATTTTATGATTTTCCAAATTACTCTTTAACCATAGGGAATTAGACAAAACTTTCAACATGCTGAAGGAGTGGTTTTGCAGGAGCTTTCCAACGCCATATTATTTGCCTCGTTCCGATAAATGGTTTAGAAATGAGATCGAAAATATGATTCATGTTTTTTGTATGAAGAAAAAACGGTTTTCAAAACTGCTCTTAAACTGCTTACATTTTGCCAACAATTTAACTTGGGTCATTATGCTCATGTCCATAGCTTTCCAACGGTATATCGGAAGCCCCATTTGGGCAATGTTGGTGGAGGTTCAACCTAGCACCGGGGAAAGTTCACGTCGAACAACTCAGGCAGTAAAATTGCAAAAGACGCAAGTTCATCATGACCCGAGAGCAAAATCTGCCAACGAGCGAGATTCCTATTTAAAATGGGCATTTAGTTGCCAAAAAACGTTTCTAGATTACACTTACATCATATATAATATGACTGACCAGAATAATTCGCACGGTGAGACATGGTTGTGAAGATAGCCCGAAGGTTGGGTTCCTATAGAGGGAAGTTCAGGGTTTGTAACTCGGAAAGTTCATGTTGTGATCAGAATAATATTCTGATCCCGCGATCGTAATAGTGTTTATATAGGGTGGGTCTATTATGATAACACCCCGTAAGAGTCTTATTCTGATAACACATGGCCTTATTCTGCTAACAGTTCAACGCTACCCCGAACCGAACAGGACCGCAGAGCCACTGGAGAAAAACTGCAAAATAAAATCGAACCCACGCACACACCCACACATCCCACCTTATCGATTCGTAAAATCCCCACCCCACCCACGACCTCCTCTTCTTGTGCAACTCCCCCACCTGCTTACTTCCACCATCGCCCAACCCTGCGCCTTCCGGTAGCCGCGAAGCACCGCGCCGCTGGCCGCCCCTACCCCCCTCGCGGCTCTGGCACTCCTGGCCCTACCTACCCTCGCGGCTCCACTGCCTACCTCCTTCCGCCAATGCCTGTAGCACGCCATGACTCCTCTTCCCCTCTCCCCCAGCCACCGCGCCTTCTCTCACCCTAACCGGCGCTCCCCCACCCCATCCCGCCCCAACGGTGCCGCCACTCGCCATCCAAGCCTGACGGCCACCATGCCTCCTCTCGTGCCCACCAGCCGTACCTCCCCTTCCCGATTGCATCGCCCCACCGACAATCTCTTGCTGGTCACCCCGGCCGGATCCACCCTACCCATGACCGAATCGGCCAATGCCCTACCTTGCCTTGCTACCCTTCGACAGTCCTGCGGTGGAGGTCTCCGATCCGCATTGTCTTGCTCCCGTCCTTTCTCCCTACCTCCGACAGCTTGAGCAGGGGAGGCTGATATAGCTAGCAACGAGTGTGGGTGACGTGCCGGTGCGGTTCGCCAACGACGCATGGTGGAGTGCACCTCGCAATGCGGGTGCCATTAGGAAGAGTTTTTTTTTCCTTTTTATAGATTTTGCTTGTGCAGTTCATCCTGATCCCACGAGCAGTGTGCCGTGCGCCCTGATGTGGTTCATCCATGGCCACCTTGCACGGTCTCCGTCACTAGCACCGGGACTCCGAGCGGTATGGCAGGGTGGAGCTGCCCCACCTTGCACTGCAGCATGGTGTTTCCATCATGGGGCCCTTCCTCCTCTGATCCCTCTTCCTTTCTTACAATTCACTGTGCGGTTAGCCAGAGCACCCCTCACATCTCTCTCCTCCCTGGAGAAGTATGGCCGTGTGCCGGGTTGCTGATAGAGGCGAGGGTCCCGATCTTTCGATGAGATGATGGATATCGCTTTGGTGGAAGTCGACTTTGACGATCCGACTACGAACGTGCGAGGACGTCGCGCCTTAGCAATCGCTAAACCAACTCCGAGAGGTTATTGACCACGCCGGAGCACGATCAACCTGACCACGAGGGTCTGTTTCCTGCGAGCAAACGAAGAACAAGCAAGAAACTAAGATTGCAATCTGGATATTGCGAATATAAGATGAAAGCTTTATTGATCAAGGTGGGGTTCTGTGACGCCTTTGTCTGGTCGTTGAACACAAACGAAGTACGCGAAGTTGCAGCTATGGCGAACTTTTAATCTAAACAAAACCCAAAGTCTAAACGATGCCCTAAGGGCTGTATATATGGAGGAAGAGGGGGGGAATTTCGTGGCCCTTGGTGGAGGGGTCCGAAATCAACCCTATCTCTTGTTTCCCCACACATACGGACTCTAAAAATAGCCTATACTTATGTATTTCGAAATTACATGGGCCTGGCCCAATAATAAGGTGACGCAGCACCTAAAATAGCCTCGGGACGAAATTTATGAAGTGGCGTCTTGTATATTTCGTCCAAGGCTTCATGCACCCATTATGGTGGCTTCAAAGTCCTGAAATCATCACTTGTAACTCCGTTCTTGTTTCCCTTGCGCATGCCATCATCTCCATGCTTGTTCTTGCTCCAATGTTCATCCTTCTCCAAGCTAGGCCCTTCATTTGTAAGCAAAACAAATGTATCCAATTTAGGCAGCATCATATTCCCATGAACATTAGAATCATTACCAAGAAACGAAAGTACCTGGTAATTTAGTTGGCGTGCACGAGCTCTAGTAATTGGTCCAGTATGTATAGCAGCAGGGGCTGTGGGTGTAACAATTGTATTGATGTCCTCATCATCCTCCCCTTCTTGAAATGAAGTCGTCCTCGACGGAAGTTCATCTTCCTCACCCAAATAAGGCTTCAAATCTGCAATGTTAAAAGTGGGACTAACCCCAAAATCTGCAGGCAGCTCAAGTTTATATGCATTATCATTTATTTTCTCTAACACCTTAAAGGGACCATCAGCATGTGGCATTAACTTTTATTTGCGCAAATCAGGAAATCTATCCTTACGCAAATGTAACCAAACAAGATCTCCAGGTGCAAACACAACATGTTTTCTACCCTTATCTCCAGCAAGTTTATATTTAGCATTCATGCGCTCAATGTTTTCCTTAGTTAACTCATGCATTTTTAAAATCAATTCAGCACGTTGTTTAGCATCAAAATTAACCTTCTCCGAAGATGGAAGAGGCAACAAATCAATAGGTGCACGAGGTAGGAAACCATACACAACTTCAAAAGGGCACATCTTAGTAGTAGAATGCAATGAACGATTATAAGCAAATTCAATATGAGGCAAGCATTCCTCCCACATTTTCTTATTATTCTTCAAAACAGCCCTAAGCATAGTAGACAACGTTCTATTGACTACTTCAGTTTGTCCATCAGTTTGGGGGTGACAAGTAGTACTAAAAAGCAGTTTAGTCCCCAACTTAGCCCATAAACATCTCCAAAAGTGGCTAAGAAATTTAGTATCACGATCTGAAACAATAGTATTTGGCACACCATGCAAGCGAATAATTTCACGAAAGAACAAATCAGCAACATTAACAGCATCATCGCTTTTATGACATGGTATAAAGTGTGCCATTTTCGAGAATCTATCCACGACAACAAATATGCTATCCCTCCCCTTCTTTGTTCGAGGTAAACCTAAAACAAAGTCCATAGATATATCCTCCCAAGGAACACTAGGTACAGGCAAAGGCATATATAAACCATGAGGATTGAGGCGTGACTTAGCTTTTTGACATGTATTGCAGCGAGCAATAAAACGCTCAACATCCCGTCTCATCTTTGGCCAAAAGAAATGTGTAGCAAGTACGTCCTCCGTCTTCTTCACGCCAACGTGTCCCATTAATCCTCCTCCATGCGCCTCCTGCAACAACAAAAGACGAACGGAGCTAGCTGGAATGCATAGCTTGTTAGCACGAAACACAAATCCATCGTCAACAACAAACTTGTTCCACATTCTTCCTTCTTTACAATTATGCATTACATCTTTAAAATCAGCATCATGCACATATTGATCTTTGATGGTCTCCAAACCAAATATTTTGAAGTCAAGTTGTGAAAGCATAGTATAGCGACGAGACAAAGCATCAGCAATAACATTTTCTTTTCCCTTCTTGTGTTTAATGACATAAGGGAAAGTCTCAATGAATTCAACCCATTTAGCATGTCTACGATTCAGTTTAGCTTGACTTTTAATATGTTTCAATGATTCATGATCAGAATGTATAACAAATTCTTTGGGCCATAAATAATGTTGCCATGTTTCTAAAGTCCGAACAAGAGCATGTAATTCTTTATCATAAGTAGAATAATTCAGACTAGGCCCACTCAATTTTTCAGAAAAGTATGCAACAGGTTTGCCATCTTGTAATAACACACCTCCTAATCCAATTCCACTAGCATCACATTCAAGCTCAAAAGTCTTATTAAAATCAGGAAGTTGGAGTAAAGGAGCATGTGTCAACTTATCTTTCAATACCGTGAAGGCTTCTTCCTGTGCGGTACCCCAAAGAAAAGGCACATCTTTCTTTGTAAGCTCATTGAGAGGTGCAGCAATGGTGCTGAAATCTCTCACAAAACGCCTATAGAATCCAGCGAGGCCAAGAAAACTCCTCACTTGTGTGACCGTTTTGGGCTGCGGCCAACTCTCAATAGCTTCAATCTTGGCTTTATCAACTTCAATTCCCTGTGGAGTAACAACATAGCCAAGAAAAGATACTCGGTCGGTGCAAAAGGTGCACTTCCCAAGGTTACCAAACAAATGTGCATCACGTAGAGCAATAAAAACAGCACGTAAATGTTCCAAATGTTCCTCCAAAGATCTGCTATAAATCAATATGTCATCAAAGTAAACTACCACAAATCGTCCAATGAAAGCACGTAAAACTTCGTTCATTAATCTCATGAAAGTACTAGGTGCATTAGTTAACCCAAAAGGCATGACTAACCACTCATATAATCCAAACTTAGTTTTAAATGCTGTTTTCCATTCATCTCCCAATTTCATACGAATTTGATGGTAGCCACTACGCAAATCAACTTTGGAGAATATTGTAGAGCCACTCAATTCATCAAGCATATCATCTAGCCTAGGAATAGGATGATGATAACGAATAGTAATATTATTAATGCCTCTACAATCAACACACATACGTGATGTACCATCCTTTTTCGGCACTAGAATAATAGGAACAGCACAAGGACTAAGGGATTCACGTATATAACCTTTGTCGAGAAGCTCTTGTACTTGACGCATAATCTCCTTCGTCTCCTCTGGATTGGTACGGTATGGTGCACGGTTTGGCAGTGAAGCACCGGGAATTAAGTCGATCTGATGCTCAATCCCTCGAATAGGCGGTAATCCCGGTGGCACGTCTTGTGGAAAAACGTCAGCGAACTCCTGCAAAATGTTAGTGACAGCAGGAGGCAAAGAGGAAGGCACGTCCTCGAATGAAAATAATGCCTCTTTGCACACAAAAGCATAGCAAACAGATTTGCTGAAATCTAGCTCATCAATATCAGATTTGGTGGCAAATAAACATGCACTTTTCAATTTAATTTCAGAAGCAACACTAGATGGTTTATTATTAGGCTTCATTTGTTGCTCAAATTCTTTTGCCACAATCTGATTTTCACTCTTATTCTTCTCCTGTTGTGCTTTATTAGCTCTATTAATATCATCTTTCAAAATGGAATCAGGAGTCATAGGAAGCAAAGTAATATTTTTATCCTTATGAACAAGAGTATAGTGATTGTTTCTACCATGGTGTACAGAATTTTTATCAAATTGCCATGGTCTACCAAGTAATAAGGAACATGCTTGCATAGGTACCACATCACAATCAACATAATCAGCATATGTAGAGATACTAAAATGCACACGAACAGTACGTGTTACCTTAACCTTGCCGCTGTTGTTGAACCATTGGATGTAGTAAGGATGTGGATGTGGTCTTGTGGTGAGAGAAAGCTTCTCCACCATCTCCATGCTAGCCAAGTTGTTGCAGCTCCCTCCGTCTATGATGACGCGCACAGAACGTTCCTTCACAACTCCCTTGGTATGGAACAAATTGTGCCTCTGATTTTGCTCAGCTTGTGTGACCTGCACACTCAAAACACGTTGAGCAACTAAACATTCATACCTGTCAGCGTCTTCAGGAGCCATGTATTGCGTCTCATGATCAGAATCATCTCCACCATGTTCTTCACGTGTAATAAGAGCCAAAGTCTCCTCATCATAGTCACTAGCGGACTCATATCCACCATCCGCGGTAGCAATCATCACACGCGGAGATTTGCATTCTCTCGCATAATGACCTCCTCCCTTACAACGACGACAAATAATATCACTTGTGTGCCCTGTTGATGCCATGGAAGAAGAAGAACGCTGTGCAGGCCCCGCAGGTGCGCTCTTGGCAGATAATGGTGGTTGTGCCTGTTTTCTTGTATCACGGCTGGAGGTGGCACCGGATGGAGGTGCTGGTGCAGTTGAAGTAGAAGATGCACGTGGTGTCCATGATGAAGGTCGGCCTGCAGAAAAGTTAGTTCGCCCCAATGCTTGTCGATCCTGCACTTCTCGTTCAGCTTTACAAGCAAGATGGAATAAACGAGTGATATTAGTATACTCCTTATAGTCTAGAATGGTCTGAATCTCTCTATTTAATCCACCCAGAAAACGTGCAAGCATAGCTTCATTCTCCTCAACAATACCACATCTAATCATGCCAGTTTGTAATTCCTGATAATATTCTTCTACAGAATTTTTCCCTTGTCTTAAACGCTGCAATTTTTGAAGCAATTCACGTTGATAATATGGTGGAACCCAACGCGTACGCATAGCAGTTTTCAAAGCAGCCCAAGTAGTTGGAATAGGATATAATCTACAATGTTCAGACCACCATACACATGCAAAACTAGTGAAAGCACAAACGGCAGCAGCAACTCGTCTCTCCTCAGGATATTGTAAACATGTAAATCGTTGTTCAGTTTCTAACTCCCAAGTAAGATATATATCAGGAACACCTCAAATGGTGGAATATTCAATTTCAGTTTAGGAATATGGACATCATCTTGTACCTGAGGTGGTGGTGCAGGCCTACCATTACGAATATATACCTGAGGTCGACCTGCTGGTGGTGGTACAGGTGGCTGCACGTAGTGTTGATTTTGATCAACCTCATCCTCATAGTCTCCCACATAATCATCCTCCTCCGCATCAGCAGCAGGAGCCACAGAAGTATCAACAGCAGCACCAACAGTTTGGCCAAACGCAAGAGGAACACGGCTTGCTCGGCGGAGGTCTGCTTCGCGACGTGGAGGTAGTCGTTGTTGTTGTTGTTGTTGGAGAGGTGCGTTAGCTGCAGCGGGTGGTGGTGGTGGAAGACGCGCGAGCAATTCATTAAACTTGTTATCGAGCTTTGTTTTGAACGTCTTCTCAAAGCCAGTGATCTTCTCCATGGCCTCTTCAAAATTGTTCAGCACATCTTGCACCTGTTCAGTCATCATTTGCTGAAACTTATCATGAAGCTCCTTGTTCGATAAATTCTCCCAGTCAATCTCGTCGGCTTGTGATCCTGGCATGGTTAGCAGCAATAGAAACACACAAGAATATGATCCTACAGACTACGAACAAGTGGTGGTGGTGGGTGTCACAAATCCGTCAAGCAAATCTCAAATTCTTACCAGTTCTTACCCAGCAGCAGGCGGTGATCGGCAACCGTTGTAGTCAAAAACTCTCAAAGCTTGGATAGAGCGATTACCAGGGAGAGTCAAACGCACGACGTAGATGTATGTGGAGCTGGGAAGGCTTATAATATGGTAGCAAAAAGGGTCAGCAATAATCAATTCAGAGATGCAAAGTTGAATAAACGCTCAACGACGGTACTGTGCTGGTCCTAGGCTAGACTGTGCTAGAGACGCGAGCCTAGAACACTAACAAAATCACGGCGCGGCACGTAAACAAGGGAAAAGCACACTCTGGAATTTTTTTTTCGCTCTTTTTTTTGCGCTCTTTTTTTTTGCGCTGCTTTTTTTTTGCGAAAAATCACTATAATGGCGAGTGTCTCAAAACTCTTCTTAGCTCAAACTGACAGGATGGGCACGAAAATTTTTTTGACCAATTTTTTTTTTGACTGCCCGGACCCAAAAACTGGAAACGGGTCAAAAAAAACTTCCTATAATGGCACCTGTCTCAAAACACTCAGAAACACCTAAAAATAGGATAGCCAGAAAATTTTTCGAAAAATGCGTTTTCGAAAAATTTTGGGCCTAAACGGAGCGTGGCTACCCGTTTTTTTTTTCCGAAACCTACTCCGGCAAGGAAACACGAATCGGAATCTAGATGGATCTCGAAAACAAACCTAATATGACAAGAACTCGGATTGGTGGTGGATATATGGTGGTAGATGGCAGCGGTGGTGGTATATGACAGCTGTGGTGGTATATGGATACGGATTCGAAGCGGTGGCGGATAAGTGGTGGTGGTAGATGGCAGGGGTGATGATGATGGTGCGGCGGCGGCGTGACAACTTATGACCAGAACTCGAAACTCTAAAAGACTAGACTCTAAGACCAGCAACTAGACACGACGATGCAACCGCAAATTCAACAAAGCAAAACCCTAAAAAGATTATGCAAAGGCTCAGATTGGTTCGGATATGATGAACTAACCCTAATTTTTTTTGTGGCTTTTTCGTGGACTGTAGGTATGAAGAACAGACTCGATCTAAACTACGAAAAACTGGAAAATCTCACCGAGCAACCTGGAAATCTGATACCACTTGATAGAGGCAAAGGTGTCCCGTCTTTCGATGAGATGATGGATATCGCTTTGGTGGAAGTCGACTTTGACGATCCGACTACGAACGTGTGAGGACGTCGCGCCTTAGCAATCGCTAAACCAACTCCGAGAGGTTATTGACCACGCCGGAGCACGATCAACCTGACCACGAGGGTCTGTTTCCTGCGAGCAAACGAAGAACAAGCAAGAAACTAAGATTGCAATCTGGATATTGCGAATATAAGATGAAAGCTTTATTGATCAAGGTGGGGTTCTGTGACGCCTTTGTCTGGTCGTTGAACACAAACGAAGTACGCGAAGTTGCAGCTATGGCGAACTTTTAATCTAAACAAAACCCAAAGTCTAAACGATGCCCTAAGGGCTGTATATATGGAGGAAGAGGGGGGGAATTTCGTGGCCCTTGGTGGAGGGGTCCGAAATCAACCCTATCTCTTGTTTCCCCACACATACGGACTCTAAAAATAGCCTATACTTATGTATTTCGAAATTACATGGGCCTGGCCCAATAATAAGGTGACGCAGCACCTAAAATAGCCTCGGGACGAAATTTATGAAGTGGCGTCTTGTATATTTCGTCCAAGGCTTCATGCACCCATTATGGTGGCTTCAAAGTCCTGAAATCATCACTTGTAACTCCGTTCTTGTTTCCCTTGCGCATGCCATCATCTCCATGCTTGTTCTTGCTCCAATGTTCATCCTTCTCCAAGCTAGGCCCTTCATTTGTAAGCAAAACAAATGTATCCAATTTAGGCAGCATCATATTCTCATGAACATTAGAATCATTACCAAGAAACGAATGTACCTGGTAATTTAGTTGGCGTGCACGAGCTCTAGTAATTGGTCCAGTATGTATAGCAGCAGGGGCTGTGGGTGTAACAATTGTATTGATGTCCTCATCAGTTGCAGCCCGGTTCTGGCGGCGACCACCGTTGGCATATCTTGTGTGCATGGCCCGTGCGCTTCTGCAAGTAGAACATGTAGCTCAGGCAAAGCAGAACATGCAGCTCCTCTAGTGTGTGCTTGGGGTTCCCCAGCTAATCATGCATGTCCTGCGTTTTGTGAGTGACCATACTGTAGTCCACCGTTGCTGACGTGCATTGTTTTGCAGCTCATTCTTTTTTTCTTGTGGAAATCATTTGCAGTGCACTCAGTAAGAAAAGAGAAGAGAACATCAATTTTCATTTGAAGTCCATTTTGTTGTTTATGAGAAACGCAGAGAGAAAGAGTAGTAAGGATGGATGGTCATTTTGTATAGTCTTTGCCTAGTGCAGTTCGGTTGGGTACTTGTGTCGTTGATTCTATTGTGTACTGGATGGTTGTGTGGCTGTGTAAAAATAATGAGTGGATATGTATGTTTTGAAGCTGACTTTGTTCTCTCACACAGTTCGCTATAAAACTCATTTGTGGTTCAATTGTAAAAACACCTCATAAGGAGCTCGCTTCTCGTTACATGCACTGTTTGGTCCTTAGACGTGGTTCACTTTTGAGAGTGATGCTGTTCACTAGCGCCTAGCATGAAATATGTGAAAAAATTAGCCAAACAACAAAAAAGTAATGTGGTTCACTTTGATATATGTCGTGGTTCGCTTGCCCTCGTTTCCGCGGTCCACTCTCGTTCATAAAAAAAGTTGAAAAAAAGACAACAAAAACTCGCCTGAGAAAATTTATGCCCGACAAAAGATATCATGAAGTTCACTTGACTGTCTGATGCAGTGCGGTTTTCAATCCGAAGCAGTGTGTTCTTCTGTCTGATGAAGTACACACGAAGATTTAGGTGTCACGAAAAACAGAGTGTCCGTGTTTCGGTATTTTTAAAACAACTCTTAAACCGTAAGAAATTAGAGAGTGCATTTTAAATGAGAAGTTGTGTCTCGATGACATCTTTCTAACGGCGTATCGTTTGGATCATTTTGATCAGCGATTTGTAAAAATTTCACGAAAAAACCGCCGCTGCCACTTGTTGTTAGCTGCATGATTTTCAAAATTAACTAAAAACCGTAAGGAATCTCAAAAACATTTCAATATATGAAAGTCTCCTCGTCGGTAGCTTTCCAAGGGCGTATCACATGCCTCGTTTCGACAAACGATTCAAAAACTAGAGCAAAAATAGTACTGAAAATTGCAAAAGTTTCAAAAAAACAAATCCCTGATTTAGTAAATTTTAAACTGCCTTTAAACCATAACGAATTAGAGAAAATAACTGATATGAAAAAGATGCGCCTTGACGATATCTTTCCAGTGGTGTATCATTTGCTTCATTTCGACGAGTGGTTTAGAAAAAAAACACAAAAAACGCTCGCTGTCATTCGTCGTGAGCCGCACCATTTTTGAAACTGCTCTTAAACTATGATGAATCTCGAAAAGTGTTCAACACGGCGAAGTTGCGTGATACGAGGCTAACCCGGTGTAGGCCGATCTTTCACGTTTTGAGTGGGATCCCTCGAAGAACACGATGAACACGGGGAAGAACGGGGAGAAATCACAAGGGGAAACACTCAAGAACAAGTCCAATCACACATCCACTAGACATTCAAACACACAAGATCCACAAGGTACATGAACAACAAAGAGAAAGATACAAGGTAGAGTTCATCCCAAATCCTATGAAGGAGATGAGGGCTTGAATCCTAGAAGGATCTTCCCACGAAGGGGGGCTTGAATCCCTCGGGATCTTCTCACATGGAGGTCTTGAACTCCATGGGAGTGGTAGTCTCTCTCTCTCTCTCTAACAAGAGTAGAGGTAGGAGCAAATCTCACCTAAGAATGAGCTATCATATTTGCTAACCCTAGAATGGAGGAGGGGGTGAGTATATATAGTAGTAGCCACGAAGGGGTAAGTGAGGGGCGAAAGGGTACATGGCCACGAGTCGAGTCTCTGCCGCAAGCAGGGCCGGAAGTTCCGGGGACGGTCGAAAGGTCCGGGCGCCGGAGGTTCCGGGCAAAGGTCCGGCCAGCGTCCGGGCTATCCAGAGAGTTGGCACACTCTCGAACGGCTTCGATGCATCGGGGCCGGAAGTTCCGGGATGCCTGGAGGTTCCGAGGGCCGGAAGTTCCGGGCAGCGGCCGGAAGTTCCGGGCTTTCCAGAAGCTTGTCCAGGCTTCTTCTTCCTTCTCTTCCACGCTTCCCTCGCGGATGGTGTAGGTGATCCTTGGCGCTTGCACTCCTCCTTGTCGTCTGTGAAGCTCCGGCAATACCTATGCATGCACATGAGTGGAGGGTCAAGTAGTATACCATCCTCAAAGGGGTCAAGTGAGCACGTGTAAAGGAGAAGATTCACCTTTGTGTGTGTGAAGTAGAGGTCACACGTGTCACTTGCCAAACAGACTCTTGACATGGTGATGGTCGTAGGATGCTCCGCATCATCCCCTCCCCCTTGGAAAAGATCCGACCTCGGATCGAAAACCAAATCACCATGGGAAAGAGATGGCGGTGCCGTGTCGAAGTGGTCGGTCACCAAGCACTCATCATCTTGAAACTCAAAATGGGCACTCTCCAATGTCGCACCGTCTAGTGATTCCTTCAAAAGAAGCAAGAACAACAAACACTTGGAAAAACAAATGTTGTTAGCGGTAGTGCAAAACCAAGCATTCAAGAGGTGATTCACCAAATAAGTGTCGTCATCAAGCATAGCATCGGGTGTGACAAAGGATTGTGACATGGCATGTACGCATATCAGTTAAGCACAAGCAAAGATATCATTGGGACATGGATGGAAATGTGAGGTAGAGATGCAAGTATGTGTGACAAGAGAATAAGCATCTACCTCAAGGTCATAGCAAACAAGCATCAAGCACTCAATGAAAGGTCTATGGTAGGCATAAGAAGTATTCACAACACCAAATAAAATGAAGTGTCTAAACACATGGGTCAAGTGCAAGACAATCCAAGCATAATTTGCATAGGGTGTAGTGAATATAGTGTGGCACTCAAGACAATAGAAAGAGCAATTGCTCATCATGTGTGAGGCAATCAAGTGAATCATGTGACAAGCAAAGGAACATGGCATATGTGAAGAAATGATCTTGGTGCAACCAACCATATGATAGTAGCAAGTAGTCCAAGAATTGGATGCAACACACAAGGTATATATATATATCATGAAGCATGGAAATGTGGCAATCATGGGTGAAGCAATATCTCGAACATGCGCGCAAATGGTGCAAGCAACACATGAAGTATGATCCACAATATCCAATCTCAAGAATGATGTCACCTTGCAAGCGTGTCCTTGTGCATTCTTCACAATGCCGAAGTGGTAGGAAATGTGGTGTAGAAGCGAGTCGTGGTAGAAAGTAGGAGGCTCGCTCTCAAGAGCTCGAATGGTCAACTCATGTGAAGTGGAAGTCGACACAAAGTCCAAGTATCCTACACATACACAAGACAAAACAAAGAAAGTATGCGCATGGTAGATAAACACATCATCCATCATGATGGTTCTCATCTTTTGCACATAACCATTTGAAGCACAAGTGCATGAATAATATGATGCAACAATGGAAATATTCATGGCACTAGGTATATGGTGCAAAGAAGTAAGACTAGCATGCTTCACAAGGAATATGTCAAAATCTCCAAATACATGTGAGAATGCTATGGGGGCAAACTCATTATCAAGAATAAAGGCATAATTGCACTCAATACATGGCAAATTATCTAGCATGAGGGAGGCAACATATGGAGAGATATGACAGGAGCAATATGAATCATGTGCAAAGCATATAGATGGTTGTCATCAACCGCATGAAATGAGCAAGTATGAATCATGGGTGATGCAAGACAAACAAGCATCTCAATCATGTCGTGCAAACTAGTGGAGCGAAGATGCAACACACTAGAGAAAATCATGGCAATCATGTCATGTGAACAAATAATGGGCATAGGGAATGCACATGACCTATCGCAAGCACGAACATAAAGCAAGATGAAAGTATCATCATAGGAATGGTGCACAAAAGGAGCATGGCAAGAACAAGCAATATCTCCACCAAGCTTGCAAATACACATACAAGTACTAGAATCAATCATCATGTGTAATGCAAAGCATGGGTCACAAATGCATGTCAAAGGCATAGGAATGAGCATATCATGCAAAGTGAACATGGCAAGATGGGCATATGATATGTAATGAACAATAACCCATAGTCAAGTGTGGGCCGTGTAGAAGAAATGTGCGAAGTCTTTGCACGAAGAGAGAGGTGGGAAAGACAATCCATGAGATCCCAAATCATCGTTGCTCTCTAGAGCTCGTTTTGTCAACTCGTGGGATTGCGAGGTTGACAAGTATTCATGGGTACCTACACAAAAGAGACACAAACCAAAGAAATTGTGCGCGTGGTAAATGTACACATCATCCATCATGATGTGTATGTGCACATGTGAGTTAGCACAAGATAAGCATCGCTCAAAGAAATTTGATGCATGGTATATGAACATGTCATCCATCATGAAAGAATAGTTATTGTGTATGACACGATGGGGACACAAATTGAGAATGCAAGTATATGGCACATCAATAGCATTTTCATTCATGGGGAGCATATGGTGCACACAAGTATTGGGATTATGCAATGAATGGAATGGATCAAAATCTCCTAACATGTATGAGGAAACTATGGGGGTCTCCTCATTATCAATATCAGAAACATCACATGGAGAAAATGGACAACATCCAAAAGAATGCATATCCGAAGCTAGGTGGGCATGGCATGGCATATGAGATAAATTATGCAAAGGGAGCATATCGATATCATCACAAGAAAAACAAATGCCAATAACCATGGGCTTGTCATCTATGCCATAAGTGCAAATTGGGTTTATTTTAATGGCATATGCATAGTCACTATGAAGAGATTGCAAATATGACATATGATTGATCTCATGCATAGCATATGACAAGTCAAGCGGATTAGCAAACATGATGTGACCTAAAGAATTGTCACAAGAAATCCTATGTAACATGGCATCACTACTAATAGACTCCACATGAGAATCATCATACTCATCATAAATGGGCAAATCATCATATGGGGAAATCATACTAGCATGAAGCATGGTACTAGGTGGATCAACATCATGCAAGCAATCAATGTCAAGAATGTCCACTAGTGCGACTTGTTGGGGATATTACCACTAGGCGTAAACCGGCCTACTTGGGCCGGGTTAACT
The DNA here is from genome assembly GCF_018294505.1 of Triticum aestivum. Taxonomy (NCBI): domain Eukaryota; kingdom Viridiplantae; phylum Streptophyta; class Magnoliopsida; order Poales; family Poaceae; genus Triticum; species Triticum aestivum. The sequence continues at coordinate 363,895,333 of NC_057798.1, read as the reverse complement.
TCATTAGTGGCGTAAACAGATGAAGGCCCAAGGCCTGTAGTCGGTTAGAGCATGTAGCCGTAAACCGGCCTGATGTATGACTTGTATTGTAAGTAAGGAATAGAGAGATAGCAACCGGAATACGAGTATGAACCGGTTAGGACTCTATGGACCGACGGGCGTCACCCGTGTATATAAGGGGACGACCCGGTGGCGGTTCAGGACAGACAACCACAACTCGAGCCTAGGCGAAGCTTGTTTGCTCCCTAGCCATCGAGATCATATCAATTCCATCACAACTAGACGTAGGCTTTTACCTTCATCGAAGGGGCCGAACTAGTATAAAACCCTCGTGTCTTTGTGTCCGCTTTAACCCCTTCAAGTAAACTCGTAGAGATGGCTCCACGACTAAGTCCTTTCGCTAGGACATCTGCCGTGACAAATCCACGACAGTTGGCGCCCACCGTGGGGCTATCGCACGATGGTTTGACGATCTTGGAGGGCAAGCTCAAGGGACTCGAAGGCTATGTTGTGGGCCGGATGACCAAGAGTCGTCGGGGCAGGATCTACATCGACGACGCAGGATGGGGTCCCGAGGCCGATTCGATCGAGTACGGGTACCGGGTCCCCTTTGGTGGCATACACGTTTTCATTGGCAAAATCGGTGAGCCTGGGCCTGAGCCGGACATCTGCACCGACCTCATCGAGACGGCTCAGCGTGCGAGATCTACCTGGGCTAAACCGGCCGTGAAGCGTGTCTTCGTTGGAGTCGTCCACGAAGGAGAGCGTGAGGACGGATCAGAACACGGTAATGAGACCGTCGTCTATTCCGATGACGAGTCCTCGACCGGAGAGACCGAATCGCTATACCAGTTGCAAGACGACCAGATTAGGGGCTGTTCCGATGGCGACAGTATTCCGGACCCCCCGGGCCAGGTCAACCGGGTTGGAATATTCATGGCCGGCACACAGGCGGCGAATCACTCTTCGACCGCCGCAGCAATGCTCTCCGGATCAGCAGCGCAGCCGCAGTGGGGCAGGAGGCCTTGTGCGCCCGCCGGTTCAAGTTCTATCTGAGCTGTTTGATGCACTAGCCGCGCTTATGGCAGAGGACAATCCGGTAGATCAGGAGGCCCATAATGCAGAAATTGCGAAGGTGAGAGAGCAGATCGTGCAAGCCAAAGCGGATCTGGCAGCAGAAAAAGACCGGATGGCTGCAGAGCGGGCCGCTTTGGACGCCCAGGCCTATAAACTCATGCTTGACCAGAATGCATCACAGGAGGTTTTGAAGCGGAAGCACAGATCACGCCTGCCGTTAGGGTTTGACCCCCGAAATCTCTTTCACACTCCAGGAGCTGGACCCAGTAATCCGCCGCAGTACCCGGAGACAAACCGGATTGAGGCACCAGGGCCAGGAGCGACGGTCCAACCTCGCCTGATGGAACCTCCTCACCAAAACATTGCGGTTCCTCCGCCGGTCCAGACGCCCCCGGGTCATTATTCGAATCCTATGGACAACCTTGTTGCGGCCGCTGCACGGCTAGAGGCCATCCCAGTTGAAGGGGACTCTCCGCAAGCGATAGAGACGCGCCGGGTTAAGGAGCTTCTCCGGACTGCGCTGATTCAGCAGGAGGCATACTCGTACAGCCGTGATCGGATTCATTCTACGCCCCGTCCGAGCCGGAGCTATAGCAGGCGCATGGATGAACCTGCCATATCAAGCAATGCGCGAGGCCGTGAAGCGGCCCGTGGTAATGACCCGGCAGGTGGTGTTGGCGATGCTCGGGATGTGGTGGACCGGGCCCGGGCACAAAGGGAGGCCGAGTTAGCAGCACAGGATAATGCGGGCCAACTTACACCGGTTCGTTCTACCACCTTTGCCGGACCAGGAATCACATCCGCTTTGGGAGTGCCTTGCTTAATCCCAGCTTTACGTAATGTGCGCCTGCCCAAAGATTTCAAGGGTCCACGCAAGGTGCCGAATTACACCGCTGATTTACCCCCTGAAGCATGGGTAGAGAGTTATGAGATGGCCATGGAAATGCTGGACGTGGATGAGGCCGCATGTGCAAAATACTTCACCATGATGCTTGAGGGCACGGCTCGTACTTGGTTAAAGAGCCTACCACCCAATTCTATCAGCTCATGGGCCCAGTTGCGGGCCCGGTTTATACAGAATTTTAAGGATACCTGTAAGCAGCCCAAGTCCATAGTAGATCTGGCGGCTTGTGTCCAGGAGGAAGGAGAATCAACGACCCGTTGGGTGCGCCGCGTTTCGGAAATTTTGCACTCGTCTGACAGGATTAATGCCGACTCTGCGATCTTAACTCTGGAGGGCAACTGCCGGTTTGAGCCTCTAAAATTGAAGTTGGGACGCATGAAGCGGTTCTGTAATGACATGGGAACCCTCATGGCCGCTTTAGTGAAGTATGCCGATTCGGACAGTACCAAGGATCCCGAGCCTAATGATGATGAAGCAGGGAAGGGAAAGAAGAACAGCAACTCCAAACAGCAGCAGTACAAACTAGCGGGTCATGGAAACGGAGGCAAGCGCAAAGCGGATGGCAGCGTGGACTTTGTGGCCAACACTAATGCACAGGACAGGGGGCAGCGGCGCAGAGGTAAAGCGGCAAATCGTAATGGGGCTCCCAATCCTAACGCAAGCCGTTTGAACTATTTGTTGAATCAGCCTTGCCCGAAGCACGGGACGAAGGAGGCGCCGGCTAACCATCTCCGGAAAGATTGTTATATCATGCAGGAGTTTAAAAACTCTAATGCCTTCCGGTATGACCATGGGTCAGGTGGCGGTTCAGGACCCGGTTTACACGGTCCGGGTCACGATGGAGCTTCCGGTTCAGGTTTCAATCAGGGCGGTCACAATGGCCAGAATAATCGGAGTGGCCAGCAGCAGCAGCAGCAGTAGTCAGGTTATCAGAGCCAGCCAAAGCAGTTGAGCAATGGGCAATATCATGTTTTCACAACTAGTTTGGATAAACGCGACCGAAAGCTCCACAGGCGAGCGGTGAATTCTGTTGAACCGGCCTTACCACGTTACTTGCGCTAGTCGGAGCAGCCTATCGTGTGGAGCAGAGAGGATCACCCGCCCCGGATTGATAATCCGGGCCAGCTAGCATTAGTGGTAGACCCTCAGGTGGGGGTTATAAATTCACCAAAGTACTCATGGATGGAGGAAGCAGTATTAACATATTGTACTATGAGACATTTCGCCGCATGGGTTTAACAGACAAAGATCTCAGACCGTCGAATACGGTGTTCCATGGTGTGGTGCCTGGCAAATCTGCATATCCTGTTGGTAAGATAGCCCTGGATGTGGCCTTTGGGGACGAGCACGACTCCCGGTCGGAAAAGCTAACATTTGAGGTGGTGAAGATCCGGAGCCCGTATCACACCTTGTTTGGCCGGCCGGCTTACGCCAAGTTCATGGCGCGGCCTTGTTATATCTACTTGCAGCTCAAGATGCCGGGTTACAAGGGGACCATAACGGTTCATGGGAGCCGTAGGGTCGCTTTGGAATGTGAGGAAGGTGATGCGGCTTATGCGGAGTCAGTCTGTGCCACGGAGGAGTTGAAGTATTATAAGGACAATGTTGATCCGGCGGATATGACCCCTTTAAAGAAGCCAACTACAGAGCATGATTCAGATCTGAAGTTCAAATCGGCAGCTGAGACCAAGCTTGTTGACTTCGTGCCCGGCGATTCGTCCAAGCAGTTCACTATCAGTGCCAACCTGGATCCCAAATAGCAAAGCACGCTCATCGAGTTCATCTGTGAGAATCGGGACATTTTTGCATGGAAGCCGTCTGACATGCCAGGTGTACCGAGGGAACTCGCTGAGCACACTCTTAATGTGGATCCTAAGTATAAACCGGTGAAACAGTTCCTCCGCCGGTTTAATGAAGAAAGACGCAAAGCCATTGGAGAGGAAGTGGCCAGGCTTCTAGCAGCTGGTTTTATTATTGAGGTGTTCCATCCAGAGTGGCTTGCTAATCCGGTGCTGGTTCTTAAGAAAAACGGCACTTGGCGTATGTGTGTGGATTACACAGATCTTAACAAGGCCTGTCCGGCAGATCCTTTTGCCCTCCCCCGTATTGACCAGATCATTGATGCCACAGCGGGTTGTGAGCGTTTGAGTTTTTTGGATGCATACTCTGGATATCATCAGATCAAGATGGCGGTTAAGGACCAGGAGAAAACATCATTTATTACTCCCTTTGGAGCCTTCTGCTAGCCTTCTGCTATGTATCTATGCCCTTCGGGCTCAAGAGTGCCCAAGCCACCTATCAACGGTGTGTACAGAATTGCCTGCATGAGCAGATCGGCCGCAATGTGCACGCCTATGTAGATGATATTGTAGTAAAATCAAGACAGAAGGAGACGCTAGTGGATGATTTGAAGGAGACCTTTGACAACTTGCGAGCTTACAGGATGATGCTTAATCCGACCAAGTGTGTTTTTGGTGTTCCGGCAGGCAAGTTACTGGGTTTCCTGGTGTCTAACAGAGGAATTGAGGCTAATCCGGAGAAGATTACGGCTATTACATCCCTAGCTAAACCGAAGTGTATCAACGATGTTCAGCGTTTGGCGGGCCGAATCACTGCGCTGAGCCGGTTTATCAGCCGCCTCGGGGAGAAGGCTATCCCTTTGTACCAAATGCTGAGGAAGACAGACAATTTCGTCTGGAGTCCAGCTGCTGATGAGGCATTTGAGGACCTGAAGCGGCAGTTAGCCAATCCGCCTGTTCTTGCAGCTCCGGTCGACAAGGAGCCACTATTATTATACGTAGCGGCCAATGCTCGGGCAGTTAGCGTGGCTATTGTGGTGGAACGCAAAGAGGCAGGCAAGGAATATCCGGTTCAGCGGCCGGTTTATTATATCAGCGAGGTGCTTATTGAATCCAAGCAAAGGTATCCGCATTGGCAGAAGCTGGTCTATGGTGTTTTTATGGCCAGTCGGAAGTTGAAGCAGTATTTTCAAGGGCACCCCATCACAGTGGTCAGTTCAGCTCCCTTGGGTGATATTATACAGAATCGGGAGGCGACTGGCCGGATTGCCAAGTGGGCTATAGTGATGAGGACATCAATACAATTGTTACACCCACAGCCCCTGCTGCTATACATACTGGACCAATTACTAGAGCTCGTGCACGCCAACTAAATTACCAGGTACTTTCGTTTCTTGGTAATGATTCTAATGTTCATGAGAATATGATGCTGCCTAAATTGGATACATTTGTTTTCCTTACAAATGAAGGGCCTAGCTTGGAGAAGGATGAACATTGGAGCAGGAACAAGCATGGAGATGATGGCATGCGCAAGGGGAACAAGAACGGAGTTACAAGTGATGATTTCAGGACTTTGAAGCCACCATAATGGGTGCATGAAGCCTTGGACGAAATATACAAGATGCCACTTCATAAATTTCGTCCCGAGGCTATTTTAGGTGCTGCGTCACCTTATTATTGGGCCCATGTAATTTCGAAATACATAAGTATAGGCTATTTTTAGAGTCCGTATGTGTGGGGAAACAAGAGATAGGGTTGATTTCGGACCCCTCCACCAACGGCCACGAAATTCCCCCCCTCTTCCTCCATATATACAGCCCTTAGGGCATCGTTTAGACTTTGGGTTTTGTTTAGATTAAAAGTTCGCCATAGCTGCAACTTCGCGTACTTCGTTTGTGTTCAACGACCAGACAAAGGCGTCACAGAACCCCACCTTGATCAATAAAGCTTTCATCTTATATTCGCAATATCCAGATTGCAATCTCAGTTTCTTGCTTGTTCTTCGTTTGCTCGCAGGAAACAGACCCTCGTGGTCAGGTTGATCGTGCTCCGGCGTGGTCAATAACCTCTTGGAGTTGGTTTAGCGATTGCTAAGGCGCGACGTCCTCGCACGTTCGTAGTCGGATCGTCAAAGTCGACTGCCACCAAAGCGATATCCATCATCTCATCGAAAGACGGGATACCTTTGCCTCTATCAAGTGGTATCAGATTTCCAGGTTGCTCGGTGAGATTTTACAGTTTTTCGTAGTTTAGATCGAGTCTGTTCTTCATACCTACAGTCCACGAAAAAGCCACAAAAAAAATTAGGGTTAGTTCATCATATCCGAACCAATCTGAGCCTTTGCATAATCTTTTTAGGGTTTTGCTTTGTTGAATTTGCGGTTGCATCGTCGTTTCTAGTTGCTGGTCTTAGAGTCTAGTCTTTTAGAGTTTCGAGTTCTGGTCATAAGTTGTCACGCCGCCGCCGCACCATCATCATCACCATTGCCATCTACCACCACCGCTTATCCGCCACCGCTTCGAATCCGTATCCATATACCACCACAGCTGTCATATACCACCACCGCTGCCATCTACCACCATATATCCACCTCCAATCCGAGTTCTTGTCATATTAGGTTTGTTTTCGAGATCCATCTAGATTCCGATTCGTGTTTCCTTGCCGGAGTCGGGTAGCCACGCTCCGTTTAGGCCCAAAAATTTTCGAAAACGCATTTTTCGAAAAAATTTCTGGCTATCCTTTTTTTAGGTGTTTCTGAGTGTTTTGAGACAGGTGCCATTATAGGAAGTTTTTTTTGACCCGTTTCCAGTTTTTGGGTCCGGGCAGTTGAAAAAAAAAATTTGTCAAAAAAAAAATATTTCGTGCCCATCCTGTCAGTTTGACCTAGGAAGAGTTCTGAGACACTCGCCATTATAGTGATTTTTAGCAAAAAAAAAAGAGCGCAAAAAAAGAACGAAAAAAAAATTCAGAGTGTGCTTTTCCCTTGTTTACGTGCCGCGCCGTGATTTTGTTGGTGTTCTAGGCTCGCGTCTCTAGCACAGTCTAGCCTAGGACCAGCACAGTACCGTCGTTGAGCGTTTATTCAACGTTGCATCTCTGAATTGATTATTGCTGACCCTTTTTGCTACCATACTATAAGCCTTCCCAGCTCCACATACATCTACGTCGTGTGTTTGACTCTCCCTGGTAATTGCTCTATCCAAGCTTTGAGAGTTTTTGACTACAACGGTTGCCGATCACCGCCTGCTGCTGGGTAAGAACTGGTAAGAATTTGAGATTTTCTTGATGGATTTGTGATACACCACCACCACTTCTTAGTAGTCTGTAGGATCATATTCTTGTGTGTTTCTATTGCTGCTAACCATGCCAGGATCACAAGCCAACGAGATTGACTGGGAGAACTTATCGAACAAGGAGCTTCATGATAAGTTTCAGCAAATGATGACTGAACAGGTACAAGATGTGCTGAACAATTTTGAAGAGGCCATGGAGAAGATCACTGGCCTTGAGAAGACGTTCGAAACAAAGCTCGATAACAGATTTAATGAACTGCTTGCGCGTCTTCCACCACCGGCTGCACCTGTCGCACCTCTACAAAAACAACAACTACGCCCCCTTCGAATCAGTATGGACGAGCACAGCGTGTTCCTATTGAGCCAGGACAAAATTCTGGTGCCGCTGCTACTGCTGTTGGTGCTTCTTTGGCTCCTGCTACTGCTGCTGCTGGTACCCAGGAGGATGATGATTATGTGGGAGATTATGAGGATGAGGTTGATCAAAATCCGAACTACGTGCAGCCACCAGCACCACCACCACCAGGTCGACCTCAGGTATATATTCGTAATGGTAGGCCTGCACCACCACCTCAGGTACGAGATGATGTCCATATTCCTAAACTGAAATTGAATATTCCACCATTTGAGGGTAGATATGTTCCTGATATATATCTTACTTGGGAGTTAGAAACTGAACAACGATTTACATGTTTACAATATCCTGAGGAGAGACGAGTTGCTGCTGCTGTTTGTGCTTTCACTAGTTTTGCATGTGTATGGTGGTCTGAACATTGTAGATTATATCCTATTCCAACTACTTGGGCTGCTTTGAAAACTGCTATGCGTACGCGTTGGGTTCCACCATATTATCAACGTGAATTGCTTCAAAAATTGCAGCGTTTAAGACAAGGGAAAAATTCTGTAGAAGAATATTATCAGGAATTACAAACTGGCATGATTAGATGTGGTATTGTTGAGGAGAATGAAGCTATGCTTGCACGTTTTCTGGGTGGATTAAATAGAGAGATTCAGACCATTCTAGACTATAAGGAGTATACTAATATCACTCGTTTATTCCATCTTGCTTGTAAAGCTGAACGTGAAGTGCAGGATCGACAAGCATTGGGGCGAACTAACTTTTCTGCAGGCCGACCTTTATCATGGACACCACGTGCATCTTCTACTTTAACTGCACCAGCACCTCCATCCGGTGCCACCTCCATCCGTGATACAAGAAAACAGGCACAAACACCATTATCTGCCAAGAGCGCACCTGCGGGGCCTGCACAGCGTTCTTCTTCTTTCATGGCATCAACAGGGCACACAAGTGATATTATTTGTCGTCGTTGTAAGGGAGGAGGTCATTATGCGAGGGAATGCAAATCTCCGCGTGTGATGATTGCTAGCGCGGATGGTGGATATGAGTTCGCTAGTGACTATGATGAGGAGACATTGGCTCTTATTACACGTGAAGAACATGGTGGAGATGATTCTGATCATGAGACGCAATACATGGCTCCTGAAGACGCTGACAGGTATGAATGTTTAGTTGCTCAACGTGTTTTGAGTGTGCAGGTCACACTAGCTGAGCAAAATCAGAGGCACAATTTGTTCCATACCAAGGGAGTTGTGAAGGAACGTTCTGTGCGCGTCATAATACACGGAGGGAGCTGCAACAACTTGGCTAGCATGGAGATGGTGGAGAAGCTTTCTCTCACCACAAGACCACATCCCCATCCTTACTACATCCAATGGTTCAACAACAGCGGCAAGGTTAAGGTAACACGTAATGTTCGTGTGCATTTTAGTATCTCTACATATGCTGATTATGTTGATTGTGATGTGGTACCTATGCAAGCATGTTCCTTATTACTTGGTAGACCATGGCAATTTGATAAAAATTCTATACACCATGGTAGAAACAATCACTATACTCTTGTTCATAAGGATAAAAATATTACTTTGCTTCCTATGACTCCTGATTCCATTTTGAAAGATGATATTAATAGAGCTAATAAAGCACAACAGGAGAAGAATAAGAGTGAAAATCAGATTGTGGCAAAAGAATTTGAGCAACAAATGAAGCCTAATAATAAACCATCTAGTGTTGCTTCTGAAATTAAATTGAAAAGTGCATGTTTATTTGCCACCAAATCTGATATTGATGAGCTAGATTTCAGCAAATCTATTTGCTATGCTTTTGTGTGCAAAGAGGCATTATTTTCATTCGAGGACGTGCCTTCCTCTTTGCCTCCTGCTGTCACTAACATTTTGCAGGAGTTCGCTGATGTTTTTCCACAAGACGTGCCACCGGGATTACCGCCTATTCGAGGGATTGAGCATCAGATTGACTTAATTCCCAGTGCTTCACTGCCAAACCGTGCACCATACCGTACCAATCCAGAGGAGACGAAGGAGATTATGCGTCAAGTACAAGAGCTTCTCGACAAAGGCTATATACGCGAATCCCTTAGTCCTTGTGCTGTTCCTATTATTCTAGTGCCGAAAAAGGATGGTACATCACGTATGTGTGTTGATTGTAGATGCATTAATAATATTACTATTCGTTATCGTCATCCTATTCCTAGGCTAGATGATATGCTTGATGAATTGAGTGGCTCTATAATATTCTCCAAAGTTGATTTGCGTAGTGGCTACCATCAAATTCGTATGAAATTGGGAAATGAATGGAAAACAACATTTAAAACTAAGTTTGGATTATATGAGTGGTTAGTCATGCCTTTTGGGTTAACTAATGCACCTAGTACTTTCATGAGATTAATGAACGAAGTTTTACGTGCTTTCATTGGACGATTTGTGGTAGTTTACTTTGATGACATATTGATTTATAGCAGATCTTTGGAAGAACATTTGGAACATTTACGTGCTGTTTTTATTGCTCTACGTGATGCACGTTTGTTTGGTAACCTTGGGAAGTGCACCTTTTGCACCGACCGAGTATCTTTTCTTGGCTATGTTGTTACTCCACAGGGAATTGAAGTTGATAAAGCCAAGATTGAAGCTATTGAGAGTTGGCCGCATCCCAAAACGGTCACACAAGTGAGGAGTTTTCTTGGCCTCGCTGGATTCTATAGGCGTTTTGTGAGAGATTTCAGCACCATTGCTGCACCTCTCAATGAGCTTACAAAGAAAGATGTGCCTTTTCTTTGGGGTACCGCACAGGAAGAAGCCTTCACGGTATTGAAAGATAAGTTGACACATGCTCCTTTACTCCAACTTCCTGATTTTAATAAGACTTTTGAGCTTGAATGTGATGCTAGTGGAATTGGATTAGGAGGTGTGTTATTACAAGATGGCAAACCTGTTGCATACTTTTCTGAAAAATTGAGTGGGCCTAGTCTGAATTATTCTACTTATGATAAAGAATTATATGCTCTTGTTCGGACTTTAGAAACATGGCAACATTATTTATGGCCCAAAGAATTTGTTATACATTCTGATCATGAATCTTTGAAACATATTAAAAGTCAAGCTAAACTGAATCGTAGACATGCTAAATGGGTTGAATTCATTGAGACTTTCCCTTATGTCATTAAACACAAGAAGGGAAAAGAAAATGTTATTGCTGATGCATTGTCTCGTCGCTATACTATGCTTTCACAACTTGACTTCAAAATATTTGGTTTGGAGACCATCAAAGATCAATATGTGCATGATGCTGATTTTAAAGATGTAATGCAGAATTGTAAAGAAGGAAGAATGTGGAACAAGTTTGTTGTTAACGATGGATTTGTGTTTCGTGCTAACAAGCTATGCATTCCAGCTAGCTCCGTTCGTCTTTTGTTGTTGCAGGAGGCGCATGGAGGAGCATTAATGGGACACTTTGGCATGAAGAAGACGGAGGACGTACTTGCTACACATTTCTTTTGGCCAAAGATGAGACGGGATGTTGAGCGTTTTATTGCTCGCTGCACTACATGTCAAAAAGCTAAGTCACGACTCAATCCTCATGGTTTATATATGCCTTTGCCTGTACCTAGTGTTCCTTGGGAGGATATATCTATGGACTTTGTTTTAGGTTTACCTAGAACAAAGAAGGGGAGGGATAGCATATTTGTTGTCGTGGATAGATTCTCGAAAATGGCACACTTTATACCATGTCATAAAAGCGATGATGCTGTTAATGTTGCTGATTTGTTCTTTCGTGAAATTATTCGCTTGCATGGTGTGCCAAATACTATTGTTTCAGATCGTGATACTAAATTTCTTAGCCACTTTTGGAGATGTTTATGGGCTAAGTTGGGGACTAAACTGCTTTTTAGTACTACTTGTCACCCCCAAACTGATGGACAAACTGAAGTAGTGAATAGAACGTTGTCTACTATGCTTAGGGCTGTTTTGAAGAATAATAAGAAAATGTGGGAGGAATGCTTGCCTCATATTGAATTTGCTTATAATCGTTCATTGCATTCTACTACTAAGATGTGCCCTTTTGAAGTTGTGTATGGTTTCCTACCTCGTGCACCTATTGATTTGTTGCCTCTTCCATCTTCGGAGAAGGTTAATTTTGATGCTAAACAACGTGCTGAATTGATTTTAAAAATGCATGAGTTAACTAAGGAAAACATTGAGCGCATGAATGCTAAATATAAACTTGCTGGAGATAAGGGTAGAAAACATGTTGTGTTTGCACCTGGAGATCTTGTTTGGTTACATTTGCGTAAGGATAGATTTCCTGATTTGCGCAAATCAAAGTTAGTGCCACGTGCTGATGGTCCCTTTAAGGTGTTAGAGAAAATAAATGATAATGCATATAAACTTGAGCTGCCTGCAGATTTTGGGGTTAGTCCCACTTTTAACATTGCAGATTTGAAGCCTTATTTGGGTGAGGAAGATGAACTTCCGTCGAGGACGACTTCATTTCAAGAAGGGGAGGATTCTGAGGACATCAATACAATTGTTACACCCACAGCCCCTGCTGCTATACATACTGGACCAATTACTAGAGCTCGTGCACGCCAACTAAATTACCAGGTACTTCCGTTTCTTGGTAATGATTCTAATGTTCATGAGAATATGATGCTGCCTAAATTGGATACATTTGTTTTGCTTACAAATGAAGGGCCTAGCTTGGAGAAGGATGAACATTGGAGCAGGAACAAGCATGGAGATGATGGCATGCGCAAGGGGAACAAGAACGGAGTTACAAGTGATGATTTCAGGACTTTGAAGCCACCATAATGGGTGCATGAAGCCTTGGACGAAATATACAAGATGCCACTTCATAAATTTCGTCCCGAGGCTATTTTAGGTGCTGCGTCACCTTATTATTGGGCCAGGCCCATGTAATTTCGAAATACATAAGTATAGGCTATTTTTAGAGTCCGTATGTGTGGGGAAACAAGAGATAGGGTTGATTTCGGACCCCTCCACCAAGGGCCACGAAATTCCCCCCTCTTCCTCCATATATACAGCCCTTAGGGCATCGTTTAGACTTTGGGTTTTGTTTAGATTAAAAGTTCGCCATAGCTGCAACTTCGCGTACTTCGTTTGTGTTCAACGACCAGACAAAGGCGTCACAGAACCCCACCTTGATCAATAAAGCTTTCAACTTATATTCGCAATATCCAGATTGCAATCTCAGTTTCTTGCTTGTTCTTCGTTTGCTCGCAGGAAACAGACCCTCGTGGTCAGGTTGATCGTGCTCCGGCGTGGTCAATAACCTCTTGGAGTTGGTTTAGCGATTGCTAAGGCGCGACGTCCTCGCACGTTCATAGTCGGATCGTCAAAGTCGACTGCCACCAAAGCGATATCCATCATCTCATCGAAAGACGGGATACCTTTGCCTCTATCATATAGAGCTTGGGCCACATGGACTGAAGTACGTGCCTCGGACGGCAGTGAAGTCTCAAGCACTTGTTGATTTCATCAATGATTGGACGGAATTACAAGCACCAGAGGAGAAGCCGGATCACACATATTGGACTATTCATTTTGACGGATCTAGGCAATTGGAAGGCTCGGGGCCTGGAGTCGTATTAACTTCCCCGCGAGGTGATAAGTTTTGTTATGTTCTCCGCTTAATGTTCCCTTGTACTAATAATGCAGCTGAGTACGAAGCCTTGCTCCATGGCCTCCAGATGGCTAAAGAGATGAATTTAAGCCGGGTTAAGTGCTTTGGTGACTCGGACGTAGTGGCTCAACAGGTGTCTGGCACTTGGGATTCTAAGGACCCGCTCATGGCTGCATATCGTCGGGAAGTGGATAATATTGCAGGTTGTTTCAAGGGTTATCAAGTGGATCATGTGGACCGTCGGAAGAATGAAGCGGCGGATGCTTTAAGCCGGTTGGGCTCTCAGCATAAACCGGTCCCGCCTAACGTCTTTTTGGACGTGTTGCACAACCCGTCAGTCAAGCTCCCAGGTGAGGTGGATTTGGCTATCCCTAATCCGGAGGCTCAATTGGTGGCAGCCCTGCATGTTATTCCGGATTGGACAGTTCCTTATCTTGCGTACATGAACCGGGGGGAGTTACCAGAGGATGAGATTCTGGCCAGGTAGATAGTCCGGCGATCCAAGTCTATGACGATTGTCAATGGTGAATTACATCATTGCAATGTATCAGGGGCGTTTCAACGTTGTGTTTCTCCTGAGGAAGGCTGTGAAATCTTAAGAGAAATCCATGAAGGGGATTGTGGACACCACGCCGGTTCAAAGTCTCTGGTGGCAAAGGCGTTTCGTCACGGGTTCTACTGGTTGACAGCGCACGCTGATGCGGAGGACTTGGTTAAACGGTGTGATGGATGTCAGAAATTTTCAAGGCGTGCTCATGTGCCGGCTCAAGAATTGAGGATGATCCCAATAACATGGCCGTTTGCAACTTGGGGGCTGGATATGGTTGGGCCTTTTAAAAGATCCAAGGATAAGAAAACCCACCTTTTGGTGGCAGTTGACAAATTTACCAAGTGGGTTGAAGCGGAGCCTGTCAGCAAGTGTGATGCAGCAACAGCGGTGCAGTTCATCAAGAAGGTGATTTTCCGGTTTGGTTTTCCACACAGTGTCATTACTGACAATGGTACCAATTTATTCAAAGGCGCTATGAAGGAGTTCTGTGAACGTGAGCACATCCGAATTGACGTGTCGTCAGTGGCACACCCCCAGTCCAATGGACAGGCAGAACGAGCTAATCAGGAAATCTTGCGAGGCATCAAAACCCGGCTTATGGTCCCATTGCAAAGAACACCAGGATGTTGGGTTGAAGAGCTACCATCTGTATTATGGAGTATCAATACTACGCCAAATCGGTCCACAAGATACACGCCATTTTTCATGGTCTATGGAGCGGAGGCAGTTCTCCCTAGTGACATCTGGCACGATTCGCCTCGTGTGGCAGCTTATGTTGAAGCAGACAATGAGACAGCACGACAAGACGCTTTGGACTTATTGGACGAGGAGCGTGATATAGCGGCTGCCCGTTCGGCGATTTACCAGCAAGATCTTCGTCGCTATCACAGTCGCCGGGTTAGAACCAGAACTTTTCAAGAAGGAGATTTGGTGCTTCGACTCATCCAAGATCAAATGGATATGCACAAGTTATCCCCACCTTGGGAGGGACCTTTCATGGTCAGCAAGAATTTGCACAACGGGTCGTACTATCTGATTGATATTCGAGGGCATCAAGATTCACGTACATCAGAGGAGGAGACCAACAGGCCATGGAATATAGCTCATCTTCGGCCTTACTATACTTGAGCCATCGGCTCTATCTATGTACATATTATGACAATGTATATATTATCTTTGGTATATCAAACCGGAGCCTCAGCTAAAGCGGGGTCTCTGTCTTTCTCATCATGCGAGGTTACACGGAGTGGTTCTGTTTAAAGCGGCCTCCGGTTTACCCCTTGACATATGTTTTTTATATATCACTGGGGGCCTTGGTCGTGTCCGAACCAACGAACACCCTTTGATAGGCGACAGCCACCAGATCATTTGGGGACATGGTCAAGTCTGAACCAGTCACGCCTCTTGGTCGGCCTAAGGCCACAAAATCACTTGGGGGCATGGTCGAACCCGAACCATTGTCACGCCTCTTGATCTGGCATATATGCCACGAGTCATTTGGGGACCTGGCTGACTTGAATCATTGTCACTCCTATTGGGGGCCTTGATCCTGTCCGACCATGGTAATGCCATCTGAACAGCTCAGTATAGCATATTTTTGCAAATGGTTTTTATCATTGCCTTTGCTTCCATGTTGTTTTCACGGTTTGTTCGTTCTTTGCTTTTGTTGGATTTCTTTTATGTCAACAAGCATATTTTTTCCGGTTCAGCCAATAATTTTTGATCCCCCTTTAAATCCGGAGGAGCCTGCCTGGTTTATCTTTTCCCTGTTAACATCATGGAGTAACCAGGGGGCTCGTATTAAGTCAGTACGGTTTGTACGGGAGCTACTTTCTCCCTTTTTGACGGTAATGGTTTATAAAACCACCGCTTCAAGCTTGGCTAAAGCCAGCTTTATGCTCAAACATGGCAGGTATTTATGTATCATCTATTTGTTATATTACTGATACACATATCAAGATCATAATCCGGCTGACGGTATAACCGCCACCGAAGTTCAAATTTTTCTGATTGCAGGAAATATAAATTAAAGTTTTTCAAGCAAAACCTTCAGTACTTATGCACGAAGGCATATTCCAGGCAGAAGTTTTAACTATCCTATTACAAGGCAGCATGGTGCTCAAACAAAATCATTGTTTTTGTGGAAGGATGTTGCAAATAGCTCTTCAAACCGGCTTCCGGTTCAAGCCTGCTCCTCATCCTCCGCCGCTTCAGCTTCCTCGTCTCTACCCATTGGCTGGAAATCAACAGTGGTCCAGTCGATTCCCATTAAAGCTTGGAAAACAGCCTCTTCATGGATCAGGGAGGACGGTTCAATATCAGGGGCGTAAGTGTGCTTACGGATTGGAGGAATCAGATTCTCTGCTTCAACAGTTGGGGCAGGCACTCGCTTGTTTTGATTATTATATTGCGCTTGATAATGCGTCAAATCTGCCTCTTCAGCTAGCTGGCAAGCCAGAGGGCGCACTGCACGGTTTATGGCCCTTAAATCTTCTTCGTTGAATTCAGAGCCATCTTCTTTCAGACTGGGATAGCCTTGAGCTGCTTCCACAGGATCAAAGTCGGGCACCCATGCCTTTACCCGGATTAAGGCATTGATTGCTCCGGTTCGGGCAGCGGATTTTTTCAGCTCCTCAATCCGGGCTGGAAGCATTGACAACTTGCTAAGAGTGTCCTGGATTAAAGAGGGCGCCGGGTTGTTGTGAGAAGCTGTGGTGATGATCCGTTGGGCTCCGGTATACAATTGTTCCACCAAGGTGTAGGCAGCTTTCAATTTCTTCCGCACATCATTTCCTAAGTGCCCAATACGTGTGCCTACAACAAGATTGGAATGGTCTCAAACCGGATTTACGATACAGCAGATTCAAATTTATCACAGAAGTTACAAGGAGCTTACCAAAGATTGCAGCAGTCATGGAGTGTATTTGCCGCTGCACGGCCGTTAGTTCATCCACCACCGGTTTAAGGGCCGCTTCAGCATTTTCCGCTCTTTTGGTTAAACCGGCCTTCTCAGTGGCCGAGTCAGCCCGCTCTTTCTTGAAGCCTTCTTTCAGCCGTTCAGCAGTGCTCAAAGCGCTGGTTAATTCTTGCTTGGCCTTATCTGTTTCAGCCTGCTGGGTCTTCAGGGCCTCCTGCAAATCGGCAATCTGGTCCTCCTTGATTTTCACCTCAGCCTGCATACAGATGGCATTTTAAGCTTTGCACAGGCGATCCAAGAAATGGAAGTATCAACCACATAACAAAGTTATATGCCTGATACTTGGGGGCTAATGCACCTTCAATTTTTTGTATATTGCTAGATTACAAAGTCCCAAGCTCAATACAAGTATTCAACTTGGCACTTGGGGGCTAATGGCTATTTGATCAAGTTATGTTCTAAGGACAGCTTTTTATTTTTGAGCCCCGGTTTACTTATGCTAAGTTAGACCGGTCCTCCAGGGTTATGCCGACGAATTTAAAAAATGTTCAGGATCAAGTCCCGGTTTTGACCAAGGTCACAAACCGGCCCTTGGGGGCTACAAGGATGAATGCAATGGCAGAAAGGAAAGAAGGAATTTACCTCAAATCTGTCTCTCATCATTTTAACCAGGCCAGCTTCACAGTCACGGCTAGTGTAAAGCCGGTTTAAATAGCCAGAATGAAGATCTTGAGCATTCAGAGCGGCATATGTCTCTAATTCAACATCCCATTTTCCTTTGTTCAAAGGGGAAGAATCCTCTTTGATGGTATGCCTGGTAAGGGTGGCAGGATTCCCGGGTTCAGAGCGGCCTACGCCGGTAATCACAACATCGTCATCTTTTGACTCGCCAGTTTGGGTTGGCGCGGCCGTTTTGTCAGCAGGAGTGTGGGATTTCTCAATCTGGACAGAGCTGGCAGGCGGATCAGCAGAGGCTGGAGTATGAATAAGACCTTCTTCAGGGATAACGTCGTCTTGCAGAGGAGGATCATTGGGGATATCTTCACAAGTAAACACTTCATGATCCGGTGCTTGGTCATGTTCTGGGGCTACATCCTCTTCAGCCGCTTTATCCAGGCGGGCCTTCTTGCTTGGTTTCGGTTTAGCCCTGAAAGGAAAACAAAAAATCAAGAAAAAGCATAAGCTATTATGCGGTATACTGGAAGCATATGTTCAGTTTAACTTACCCAGCAACTGTTTTCAAAGGTGGTAGCTGAGTGGCTGACGATTCACCAGATGATGAATGAGAAGTGACCTGATAATCGGAGTCGGATGGATTAAGAGGTTGACGGAGGAAACCCGCTTTACGATTTAAATCAATAAAAAGGTCGGAGACCTCGGAGCGGCGTTTTCGAACCGGACTGTTTGGTAAACCGGCAGAGGTAACTACCTGGCCACTGTGCCGGGTTGTGCGGCGAGCTTCGTGTTGCTGGGTCTTCATAAGAAATTGGGAATCCAGATAAGCAAAAGGATGAGAAAATTTAACTTTCCGGTTTGCCCGGCGAAATTTTGGCAAAGGCAGGATTTCTGAATCGGAAGAGAGAATGGTTACCTCAACAAAACCCGCATTGCTGGCTTCAGCGTCATCCTGACAAGCATTATCATCAATAAGGCGTGTAAAAAGCAAGCCAAGTGAATCAAGTTCTACCTCAAGATCCGGATTACCCACATCATCATCAATGGCTGGGTCAGATGAAGCGGTGGTTTTTCTCTTATGAGCTGGTTTCTTGATAACCTTGGTCTTGGGCCGGGTTGGCCGTCCTGCCTTCTCTGTTTTGTCTTGAGGAAGTTTCTTGCTCCAAAACGGATTATCACCCTGGATCAGCAGTAATTAAATGTTGAACATATAAAATAGTAACCGGTTCAACAATAGAGCAATTAAAATATTACCGCTGGCGGTTTGTTGGTGGTGCAGTAAGGAGGCAGACCGGTTTGAGCACAGAGGTGCTCCGGTTCATTCAGCATCTTTTTCACAGATTCTGTGACTTCGTCATCAGGGAGTTGGATTTTAGTGTGTCGGAGTGGGTCATCGACACTATCAGTATACTCGCACATCAAATTTGGGCGCCGGCTTAGAGGCAAAATGCTCCATGATATCCAGCAGCGTGCAAGGTCTATTCCTGTTAAACCATTGGCCATGAAGGCCCGGAGCTTGGACAGTTGAGGAGCATATTTAATTCTCTCCTTGGCGCTTAGCCTTTGTGGAAAAGGGTGAGTGTTGCTGAGCCGTTCCGGACGGAAGCCAGGCAAGGGATTTTCATTGTCAGGAGAGGTATCCTTGCAATAAAACCAAGTTGCATTCCATTCCTTGGGGTGAGTATGGAGTTTGACGTGGGGATAGGTGATTTCTTTCCTTTTCTGAATGGCCATACCGCCCAGTTCGGTATTAGGGCCGTCAGTGAATTCAGTACGGCGGTTCAGATGAAAGAGATCTCTAAATAACTCGACTGAAGGCTCCTCTTGAAGGTATGCCTCAGAAAGTACTTGAAAGTGACATAGATTGGTGACGGAGTTGGGGCCAATATCCTGTGGACGGAGTTGAAAGTTGGCTAACACATCCCGATAAAATTTAGAGCCGGGCGGTTTGAAGCCCCGGGCCATATGATCTGCGAAGACCACGACCTCTCCTTCCTGGGGCGTAGGAGGACATTCATCTCCAGGAACCCTCCAGTGAATCGTATCTTTGCTATCCAAAGCGCCGATCAGGACTAGATCGTTCAGCTGTGATTCTGTGACACGGGAGGGAACCCAGTTGCACTCGTACACTTGTTTGGCCATGACGAGATCTACAAGAAATAAGTGATCCGGTTCAAGGACATGCCGGATAAAAAGGTGTTGATCTAATTACGGTAAACCGGAGGCAGTACCCATAAACCGGTCTTCTACAACGCGGCATCAGATGGATTCTGGCGGTTCAACCAGGGGACTAATGACATATATACCGGTTTAGCAATTTTTTCTCTATGGTGAAGTTAAACCGCCTGGCCTAAGCATCGGAAGCAATTGAAACTATGGATAACTAGTTATGCAGAAACAATTTCACAAAATCATGTTACAGCCGCGGATCTACAGCAAGCTCATAAAAACAGGAAATATTTCGAAGACTAAGGCGGAAACAGAAGTGAACCATTGAGCGGATATGTGCGGGAGATCTATGCGCTTGGATGAGAAATAGCAGGCGGATGCTAAAGGGATCGCTACTAAGCACAGCAAGAATCCACAGATGCATTCAAGGTCAGAGAACAGCTGTGAACGCGCAATGAACATAGCAAGAACATGGAACCCTAGGAACAGATCTAGGTTAAGAAGGAGAGAGGACTTACCGGGAACGGAGAAGATGCGGAAAGACGGCGCAACACTCTGGTACGTTCAGGTTGATGCAGCGGCCCGAGACGAGGCAGAGGTCGACGGTGGTGGCGGAGCTGCAAAGCCGGCGACGTGAGGAAGAAGAAGAAGAAAGGACGAAGGGGAAGAGAAAGGAAATGACCCTTCGGTCTTATTTATAAGGCAACCGCGCTAGGTCAAACGCGCGAATCCAGGAGCTGTCATTAAGAGGGCGTTATGAACTTCATAATGACGTCATGCCGGTTTACAGTAACCAAAACTGATGACGTCATGCCGGTTTACAGCAACTTGGAGATTTGCCAATTAACAGAAGATATCCAAGACGCAAGATGGTGTGAAGGATTGACATGAACCAGTTCAAATCAATCTGGGGCCTAATGTTGGGGATATTACCACTAGGCGTAAACCGGCCTACTTGGGCCGGGTTAACTTCATTAGTGGCATAAACAGATGAAGGCCCAAGGCCTGTAGTCGGTTAGAGCATGTAGCCGTAAACCGGCCTGGTGTATGACTTGTATTGTAAGTAAGGAATAGAGAGATAGCAACCGGAATACGAGTATGAACCGGTTAGGACTCTATGGACCGACGGGCGTCACCCGTGTATATAAGGGGACGACCCGGTGGCGGTTCAGGACAGACAACCACAACTCGAGCCTAGGCGAAGCTTGTTTGCTCCCTAGCCATCTAGATCATATCAATTCCATCACAACTAGACGTAGGCTTTTACCTTCATCGAAGGGGCCGAACTAGTATAAAACCCTCGTGTCTTTGTGTCCGCTTTAACCCCTTCAAGTAAACTCGTAGCGATGGCTCCACGACTAAGTCCTTTCGCTAGGACATCTGCCGTGACAAATCCACGACAAGACTAGAGCATCACCGTCACCTATGTTACCTTTGTCATTCCACTCAAGTGGTGTAGGTGAGGTGGGAAAGACCAAATGGTGGTCAATATCATCATCTTGATGGAACCATGTGGGGGGTGCATCATATTCCACCATGGCCATCGTCTTGTCCAAAGGGAGGACGAAGTCGTCGAGGATCGGCGCGTCATCATAAATGGGACCTAGCACCAAATAAGAAGACACAATAGAGGTAGAGGTCAAGTTGTTAGAAATGCAAATGGCCTCACAAGACCTATCAACTATCTCACTCTCTCTATGTGGTGGTTCACTCACTCCCTCAAAGTAGGTGCACTCAAAGTCACATATGGTGGAGTCACTCATCTCACTCAAGTGGTGGGGGTTGTGGCTCTCCTCACATGGGATTTGTGGAAACTCATCATATATGGGGCTAGTGGTGAAGTCACAATAAGTCTCGATATGGTGGCAAAAGTCACTCAAGTCATCATACGTCGCCGTGGTCGAAGGGGAAATCCCATGCTCAACCATCTTGTTGTCGTCGCCGTGGATGAAGGCCGAAGATGGCACATCATCACTCTCCTCCATGACCGAAGGGAAAATCCCATGCTCGATCATCTCGTCACGGCCGCCGTGGATGAAGGCCGAAGATGGCGCATCATCACTCTCGCCTCCAAAGATGGAAGTATCATCCTTGCTTTCCACCTTGTCGCTTGCCTCCAAAGCTTGGTCCTTGAAGGTCTCCGTAGTCGTACTCGTCGCCGCACCGTCTTGAAAAGGAGTCAAAGTAGACTCTGATAGAGGCAAAGGTGTCCTATCTGCGATGAGATGATGGATTTCGCTTTGGTGGAAGTCGACTTTGACAATCCGACTACGAACGTGCGAGGACGTCGCGCCTTAGCAATCGCTAAACCAACTCCGAGAGGTTATTGACCACGCCGGAGCACGATCAACCTGACCACGAGGGTCTGTTTCCTGCGAGCAAACGAAGAACAAGCAAGAAACTGAGATTGTAATCTGGATATTGTGAATATAAGATGAAAGCTTTATTGATCAAGGTGGGGTTCTGTGACGCCTTTGTCTGGTCGTTGAACACAAATGAAGTACGCGAAGTTGCAGCTATGGCGAACTTTAATCTAAACAAAACCCAAAGTCTAAACGATGCCCTAAGGGCTGCATATATGGAGGAAGAGGGGGGAATTTTGTGGCCCTTAGAGGAGGGGTCCGAAATCAACCCTATCTCTTGTTTCCCCATACATACGGACTCTAAAAATAGTCTATACTTATGTATTTCGAAATTACATGGGCCTGGCCCAATAATAAGGTGATGCAGCACCTAGAATAGCCTCGGGATGAAATTTATAAAGTGGCATCTTGTATATTTCGTCCAAGGCTTCATGCACCTATTATGTTGGCTTCAAAGTCTTGAAATCATCACTTGTAACTCCGTTCTTGTTCCCCTTGCGCATGCCATCATCTCCATGCTTGTTCTCACCTTTACATTCCTTGAGTAAGAAAATGCGCCATTTGTTTGGGGACCATCCCAAGATACCACATTTAATGAGCTTAAGAATTTGCTTACTCATGCTCCCGTGCTTGCATTACCCAACTTTGACAAACCTTTTGAAATTCATTGTGATGCTAGCGGTAATGGCATAGGAGGTGTGTTAACGCAAGAAAAATGCCCCATAGAATAACTTAGTGAGAAACTTTCCAGAGCGCAACTTAATTACCCCATCTATGACAAAGAGCTATATGCTCTAGTGCGAGTTTTGCGTGAATGGGAACATTATCTTCGCCCTCATGAATTTATCATTCATATCGAGCATGAAACGCTTAAGTACTTAAAGGGCCAAACTAAGTTGAACAAGCATCATGCAAAATGGAGTGAGTTCATTGAGTCATTTCCTTATATCATCAAGTACATCAAAGGTAAGGAAAATGTAGTGGCGGATGCTCTTTCCCGCATATGCATGCGTGTCACTAAACATGAATTGAATGTCATTGGCTTTGAGCACATCAAAGACTTGTATGCGCGTGATCCTACTTTTGCTATTCCTTATGCTAAGTGTTTGCCGCATACATCTTGGGAACGATATTACATCAAGGATGATTATCTTATGAGAGCTAACAAACTTTGCATTCCCGAGTCTTCTCTTCCTTTGCTCCTTCTGCAAGAGGCTCATGGTGGCGGACTCATGGGACACTTTGGACATGACAAGACATTCTCGACGCTCTCCAAGAACTATTTTTGGCCCAAGATGTTCCGTGACGTCTCACGCTTGACCAATCGATGATGTACATGTCGCAAAGCTAAGTCAAAAGCTCAATTCCATGGTCTTTACATGCCTCTTCCTATTCCTCATCAACGTTGGGAAGACATTAGCATGGATTTTGTACTTGGTTTACCTAGAACTCATAATGGAAAGGATTTTGTGTTTGTTGTTGTGGACCGATTCTCTAAGATGGCTCATTTTATCCATGCAACAAGATAGACGATGCTTCACATATTGCAAATATTTTTTGTAGGGAAATCTTGCGCCTACGTGGAGTGCCCAAAACGATTGCCTCGGACTGCGACGTCAAGTTCTTGAGTTACTTTTGGAAGACTCTATGCGCCAAGCTCGGAATCAAGCTCTTGTTCTCTTCAGCATACCATCCTCAAACCGACGACCAAACGTAGGTGACAAACCGAACACTCTCCACTCTACTATGCGTGTTGATCAAGAGGAACATCAAGGAGTGGGAGGAGTGTCTACCCATCGCTGAGTACGCCTACAACCGCAAGACATTTGACTACCGGCAAGTCCCCCTTCAAGGTCATCTACGGTTTCAACCCGTTGTCCCCATTGGATATTCTTCCTCTACCACTACAAGAGCGCATCAACATGGACGTGAGTGCGCGAGTGAACTACCTCAAGAAGATGCATGAAGATACAAGGCACACCATCGAGTGCTAAGTACAACAACTTGCGACCAAGCTCAACATCAACAAGCAACCTATGATATTCAACACTGGAGATCTTGTGTGGCTACACCTTCGCAAGGAGTGCTTCCCCAATGAACGCAAGTCCAAACTTCTACCACGAGCCGATGGACCCTTCAAGGTGCTTGAACGCTACAACAACAACGCCTACAAGATCGATATCCCACACGACAAGGACTCTGTGAGCGACATCTTCAACATCAAAGATCTCTCCCCGTACCATGGTGATGAGGATTTTGATCCGAGGTCGAATCTTTCCCAATGGAGGGGAGATGATGCGGAGCATCCTACGATCATCCCCATGGACCTACCATCGTCTCACCAAGTGCCAAGAGGACCCATGACACGAGCACGATCTAGAGATCTCGAGACCGAGGTGACTTCTTTCCTTAGTGATATCACATAAGATCCACTCGAGACATGGCTACTACCTAAGTGTGGAATGTTGTGCATGATTAGGTATCAAGAGAACCCTTCCAAGGATGCACATGAAGATGGTCAAGCTCCCAAGTCCACAGATGAAGAGAACCAACGGAATGAGACAAGAACAGCTCCCAGGTCCCGGACATCCAGCCCCTGGAGATGTCGCTTGCAGCCAAGGACCAGCGGCCAAAGCTACAGGGCCCACACATCTGGCCCGTCGCCCTAAAAATCCGGCTCCCAGCCCGGACATCCGGCCACAACCCCGGGCATTTGGCCCCTCATGACGCCCCGGACATCCGGCCGACGCCGGGACATCCGGATCAGCCCCGTCTAGGGAGCTCCAAGACTGCGCCAGGCCAGCCCAGACATCTGGCCCGACAGCCCAGACATCCGGCGCCTCCCGAGCGGCCGGACATCTGGCCCGACGCCCGGACGTCCGGCCACCTCTGTCTGCGCACAGTGTAAAGGGTCGAGCCCATGTATCCCTTCGCCCCCCTAGACTATATATACTCCTCCTCCGCCCTCTTTCTAGGGTTAGCATTGTGATAGCTCATATTTGAGATAGAGCTTTGCTCATCCACTTGGTTACTTCTCCTCGGAGCTCATGACCTCTTCGGCGAAGATCCCCCCAACGGATTCAAGACCCCTTCACGGGAAGACCCTTCAAGACCTCCTCACGGAGAAGAACTACCGCCACTTGTATCATCCTTTGTTGGATTCGAATCGTGTATCTCTTTGTTTTTCAAGGATCTAGCATATGTGTAACCGGATCTTGTTGGTTGAGTGATTTCGCTTGTGTTTCCCCTTGTTTTCCCCTCGTTTCCTTCTCGTGTTCTTCGTGTTCTTCATAGGATCCCCTCCAATCATGAAACATCGGGCATCTAGGGTTCTACCCTTCATCATTACTTCTCCATCGGAGCTCACGACCTCTTCGGAGAAGATGCCCCAAGGAAATTCAAGACCCCATCACGGGAAGACCCTTCAAGACCTCCTCACGGAGAAGACATTTTGTATCTTCCTTTGTTGACTTTGAATCGTGTATCACTCTTTGTGTTTCGAGGATCTAGCATATGTGTGACCGAATCTTGTTGGTTTGAGTGATTCTCTCGTGTTTCCCCTCGCGATTTCTCCTCGTGTTATTCGTGTTCTTCATAGGATCCCCTCCAATCGTGAAAGATCGGGCATCTAGGGTTCTCCCCTACATCACACCCCATAGCTTTCACCCCACCAAGCTGCAGCCTTGGTATCGATCGCACTCAGGATGAACCAATGCATGATCCTATGCATGTTGCGTTTACTTTCCTGGCAGGCACGGTCCCGATGATGGCGCAGCCCATGGCTGATGGTAGGAAGGCTGTGAAGTTTGCAGAGCCTATAGTGCAAGGTAAACTTTTTTGTGTTTATCATTCATTTCTACATTTTTTGTCTGGCCTTCGTCGCAAGCTTTGGTTTTCGAATTGTGATGGCAAATCTTATGGGATGTACATGTAGATGGCATTTGCAGGTTACCTAATTTGGCAGTTGATGTTCATATAATGTGGCAACTGATTTTTATCCTGAGATGACAACCGTTGTTTATTTTTGGCAGGGCCAAAACACTTTTGATAACATATGATAGAGGCAAAGGTGTCCTGTCTTTTGATGAGATGGTGATTATCATTTCGGAGAGTAGACTTTGACGATCCGACTACGTACATGCGAGGATGTCGCGCCTTAGCAATCGCTAAACCAACTCCGAGAAGTTATTGACCACGCCGGAGCACGATCAACCTCACCACGAGGGTCTATTTCCTGCAAGCAAACGAAGAACAAGCAAGAAACTGAGATTGCAATCTGGATATTGCGAATATAAGATGAAAGCTTTATTGATCAAGATGGGGTTTTGCGACGTCTTTGTCCTGTCGTTGAACTCAAACGAAGTACGCGAAGTTGCAACTATGGCGAACTTTAATCTAAACAAAACCCAAAGTCTAAACGGTGCCCTAAGGGTTGTATATATGGAGGAAGAGGGGGAAATTTCGTGGCCCTTGGCGGAGGGGTCCGAAACCAACCCTATCTCTTGTTTTCCCACACATACAGACTCTAAAAATAGCCTATACTTATGTATTTCGAAATTACATGGGCCTGGCCCAATAAAAAGGTGATGCAGCACCTAGAATAGCCTCTGGACGAAATTTATGAAGTGGCATCTTGTATATTTCGTCCAAGGCTTCATGCACTCATTATGGTGGCTTCAAAGTCTTGAAATCATCACTTGTAACTCCGTTCTTGTTCCCCTTGCACATGTCATCATCTCCATGCTTGGTCTTGCTCCAGTGTTCATCCATCTTATGCATGTCAGGCCCTTCATTTGTAAGCAAAACAAATGTATCCAGTTTAGGCAACATCATATTCTCATGAACATTAGAATCATTACCAAGAAACGTAAGTACCTGATAATTTAATTGGCGTGCGTGAGCTCTAGTAATTGGCCTAGTATATGTAGTAGTACGGGCTGTGGGTGTAACAATGGTATTGATGTCCTCATCATTGACTCTCCCTGGTAATCGCTAATAACGAACTTGTTCAGTAATTGGCCCAGTATATGTAGTAGCCCATAAACATCATTAATAACGAACTTGTTCCATGTTCTTCCTTCTTTGCAATTCTGCAATACATCTTTAAAATCAACATCATGCACATATTGACCTTTGATGGTCTCCAAACCAAATTTTTTGAAGTCAAGTT
The DNA here is from genome assembly GCF_018294505.1 of Triticum aestivum. NCBI lineage: Eukaryota > Viridiplantae > Streptophyta > Magnoliopsida > Poales > Poaceae > Triticum > Triticum aestivum. The sequence continues at coordinate 363,868,399 of NC_057798.1, read as the reverse complement.
GTGAAAGCATAGTATAGCGACGAGACAATGCATTAGCAATAACATTTTCTTTACTCTTCTTGTGTTTAATCACATAAGGGAAAGTCTCATTGAATTCAAACCAGTTAGCATGTCTACGATTCAGTTTAGCTTGACTTTTAATATGTTTCAAAGATTCATGATCAGAGTGTATAACAAATTCTTTGGGCCATAAATAATGGTGCCATGTTTATAAAGTCCGAACAAGAGCATATAATTCTTTATCATAAGTAGAATAATTCAGACTAGGCCCACTCAATTTTTCAAAAAAGTATGCAACAGGTTTGCCATCTTGTAATAACACACCTCCTAATCCAATTCCACTAGAATCACATTCAAGCTCAAATGTCTTATTAAAATCGGGAAGTTGGAGTAAAGGAGCATGTGTCAACTTATCTTTCAGCACCGTGAAGGCTTCTTCCTGTGGGTAGCCCAAAAAAAAGGCACATCCTTCTTTGTAAGCTCATTGAGAGGTGCAGCAATGGTGCTAAAATCTCTCACAAAACGCCTATAGAATCCAGCGAGGCCAAGAAAACTCCTCACTTGTGTGACCGTTTTGGGCTGCGGCCAACTCTCAATAATTCAATCTTGGCTTTATCAACTTCAATTCCTTGTGGAGTAACAACATAGCCAAGAAAAGACACTCAGTCGGTGCAAAAGGTGCACTTTCCAAGGTTACCAAACAAACATGCATCACATAGAGCAATAAAAATAGCACGTAAATGTTCCAAATGTTCCTCTAAAGATCTGCTATAAATCAATATGTCAACAAAGTAAACTACCACAAATCATCCAATGAAAGCACGTAAAATTTCGTTCATTAATCTCATGAAAGTAGTAGGTGCATTAGTTAACCCAAAAGGCATGACTAACCACTCATATAATCCAAACTTAGTTTTAAACGAATTTGATGGTATCCACTATGCAAATCAACTTTGGAAAATATTGTAGAGCTACTCAATTCATCAAGCATATCATCTAGCCAAGGAATAGGATGACGATAACGAATAGTAATATTATTAATGCCTCTACAATCAACACCAATACGCGATGTACCATCCTTTTTTGACACTAGAATAATAGGAACAACACAAGGACTAAGGGATTTGCGTATATAACCTTTGTCGAGAAGCTCTTGTACTTGACGCATAATCTCCTTCGTCTCCTCTGGATTTGTACGATATGGCGCACGGTTTGGCAGTGAAGCACCGGGAATTAAGTCAATCTGATGCGCAATCCCTCGAATAGGCGGTAATCCCAGTGGCACGTCTTGTGGAAAGACGTCAGCGAACTCCTACAAAATGTTAGTGACAATATGAGACAAAGAAGAAGGCACGTCCTCGAATGAAAATAATGCCTCTTTGCACACAAAAGCATAGCAAAGAGAGTTGCTGAAATCTACCTCATCAATATCAGATTTGGTGGCAAATAAACATGCACTTTTCAATTTAATTTCAGAAGCAACACTAGATGGTTTATTATTAGGCTTCATTTCTTGCTCAAATTCTTTTGCCACAATCTGATTTTCACTCTTAGTCTTCTCCTGTTTTGCTTTATTAGCTCTATTAATATCATCTTTCAAAATGGAATCAGGAGTCATAGGAAGCAAAGTAATATTTTTATCCTTATGAACAAGAGTATACTGATTGTTTCTACCATGGTGTATAGAATTTTTATCAAATTGCCATGGTCGACCAAGTAATAAGGAAAATGCTTGCATAGGTACCTCATCACAATCAACTTAATCAGCATATGTAGAGATACTAAAATGCACATGAACAGTGCGTGTTACCTTAACCTTGCCGCTGTTGTTGAACCATTGGATGTAGTAAGGATTTGGATGTGGTCTTGTGGTGAGAGATAGCTTCTCCACCATCTCCATGCTAGCCAAGTTGTTGCAGCTCCCTACATCTATGATGACGCGCATAGAACGTTCCTTCACAACTCCCTTTGTATGGAACAAATTATGCCTCTAATTTTGCTCAGCTTGTGTGACCTGCACACTCAAAACACGTTGAGCAACTAAACATTCATACCTGTCAGCGTCTTCAAGAGCCATGTATTGCGTCTCATGATCAGAATCATCGCCACCGTGAGCCAAAGTCTCCTCGTCATAGTCACTAGCGGACTCATACCCACCATCCTCAGTAGCAATCATCACACGCTGAGATTTGCATTCTCTCGCATAATGACCTCTTCCTTTACAACGACGACAAATAATATCACTTGTGTGCCCAGTTGATGCCATGGAAGAAGAAGTGCTCTGTGCAGGCCCGGCAGGTGCGCTCTTGGTAGATAGTGGTGGTTGTGCTCGCTTTCTTGTATCATGGCTAGAGGTGGAACCTGATGGGGGTGCTGGTGCAGTGGAAGTAGAAGATGCACGCGGTGTCCATGATGAAGGTCGACCTCCAGAAAAGTTAGTTCACGCCAATGCGTGTCGATCCTGCACTTTATGTTCAGCTTTACAAGCAAGATGGAATAAACGAGTGATATTAGTATACCCCTTATACTCTAGAATGGTCTGAATCTCTCTATTCAATCCACACATGAAACATGCAAGCATAGTTTCATTCTCCTCAACAATACCACATCTAATCATGCCAGTTTGTAATTCCTGATAATATTCTTCTACAGAATTATTTCCTTGTCTTAAACGCTGCAGTTTTTGAAGTAATTCATGTTGATAATATGGTGGAACCCAATGAGTACACATAGCAGTTTTCAAAGCATCCCAAGTTGCTGGGATAGGATATAATCTACAATGTTCAGACCACCATACACATGCAAAACTAGTGAAAGCACAAACAACAGCAGCAACCCGTCTCTCCTCGGGATATTGTAAACATGTAAAACATTGTTAAGTTTCTAACTCCCAAGTAAGATATACATCAGGAATGTATCTACCCTCAAACAGTGGAATATTCAATTTCAGTGTAGGAACATGGTCATGATCTCGTACCTGAGGTGGTGGTGCAGGCCTACCGTTGCGAATATATACCTGAGGTTGACCTGCCGGTGCTGGTGTTGGTGGTTGCACGTAGTTCTGATTTTGATCAACCTCATCCTCATAATCGCCCACATAATCATCATCCTCCTGGGTACCAGTAGCAGCAGTAGCAGGAGAGAAAGAAGCATCAACAATAGGTACAACAACACCAGAATTTTGACCAAGCTCAATCGGAACGCGTTGTGCTCGTCCCACATGATTTGGGTGCCGTTGTAGTTGTTGTTGTTGTAAAGGTGCGACAGGTGCAGCCGATGGTGGTTGTGGAAGACGCGCGAGCAATTCATTCAACTTGTTATCGAGCTTTGTTTTGAAGACTTCTCAATGCCATCTATCTTCTCCATGGCCTCTTCAAATCTGTTTAGCACATCTTGCACGTGTCCACCCATCATTTGCTGAAATTTATCATGTAGTTGTTTGTTCATCATGTTCTCCCAATCAGTCTCATCGGCTTGTGATCATGCCATGGTTAGCAGCAATAGAAACACAAAAGAATATGATCCTACAGACTACTAGGAAGTGGTGGTGATGGTTGTGTGTCACAAATCCTTCAAGCGAATCTCAAATTCTTACCAGTTCTTACCCAGCAGCACGTGGTGATCGGCAACCGTTGTAGTCAAAACTCTCAAAGCTTGGATAGAGCGATTACCAGGGAGAGTCAATGATGAGGACATCAATACCAATGTTACACCCACAGCCCCTGCTGCTATACATACTGGACCAATTACTAGAGCTCGCGCATGCCAACTAAATTACCAGGTACTTTTGTTTCTTGGTAATGATTCTAATGTTCATGAGAATATGATGTTGCCTAAATTGGATACATTTGTTTTGCTTACAAATGAATGGCCTAGCTTGGAGAAGGATGAACATTGGAGCAAGAACAAGCATGGAGATGATGGCATGCGCAAGGGGAACAAGAACAGAGTTACAAGTGATGATTTCAGGACTTTGAAGCCACCATAATGGGTGCATGAATCCTTGGACGAAATATACAAGATGCCACTTCATAAATTTTGTCCCGAGGCTATTCTAGGTGTTGCGTCACCTTATTATTGGGCCAGGCCCATGTAATTTCGAAATACATAAGTATAGGCTATTTTTAGAGTCCGTATGTGTGGGGAAACAAGAGATAGGGTTGATTTCGGACCCCTCCACCAAGGGCCACGAAATTCCCCCCCTCTTCCTCCATATATAGAGCCCTTAGGGCATCGTTTAGACTTTGGGTTTTGTTTAGATTAAAGGTTTGCCATAGCTGCAACTTCGCGTACTTCTTTTGTGTTCAACGACCAGACAAAGGTGTCACAGAACCCCACCTTGATTAATAAAGCTTTCCTCTTATATTCACAATATCCAGATTGCAATCTTAGTTTCTTGCTCGTTCTTCGTTTGTCTGCAGGAAACAGACCTTCGTGGTCAGGTTGATCGTGCTCCGGCGTGGTCAATAACCTCTCGGAGTTGGTTTAGCGATTGCTAAGGCGCGACGTCCTCGCACGTTCGTAGTCGGATCGTCAAAGTCGACTTCCTCCAAAACGATAGCCACCATCTCATCGAAAGATGGGACACCTTTGCCTCTATCAAGTGGTATCAGATTTCCAGGTTGCTCGGTGAGATTTTACAATTTTTCGTAGTTTAGATCGAGTATGTTCTTCATAGCTATAGTCCACGAAAAAGCCAAAAAAATTAGGGTTAGTTCATCCCATCCGAACCAATCTGAGCCTTTGCATAATCTTTTCTGTATTTGCTGATGAGGACATGACTACCTTGGATATGACCAAAAATATTGCATATATGCATATTTGTCAGGTGATTTCTAGTGCAAACTATTCAATAATCTATTTATGTTATCCAGAACAAAAATACTTCACACACTTTTGTGTTTTGTCTAATTGCAGGTGTATGGGACATTTGTACAATCCACATATGAAGATAAGGAAGAAAGAGATGTTTATTTGCTGTCTAAAAAGTTCTCTCACGTCACTTTTGGCCCAAGAGAAGATAGAGTCCAAGTCTCTCACGTTCTGGATTCAGATTCGGACTGCACAGACATACCTGACTCAAAACTCACACAAGTTTTTCATACGGACTCCGAATTGGGTGATTCTTTTTTTGTTGGAAACTAGATTTCGTGCACTTTCCAACCCAATTGGAATCACCTTCAAATTCGTCCGGAGCGTTGAGTTGTGGACGAAACAATCTGATGCTGCAGCAGAATCCGAGTCAAACTACAAGTCCAAAGGTGTTACATCACCTCCACTTGGGCCCATTGGCCTTGTACGACCTAGATTTAGTTTTAGGCTGCCTTGGGACGTCCTCCCACCTCCTTGGCCGCCACCCCTTGCTCCTATATAAGTAGATCCATCTAGTAGCTTTTCCTTGGGATTTGTTTAGTTAAAAGTTAGCCATTGCAACTTCGTGTACTTTGTTTGTGTCCAACGACCAGACCAAGACCGCTTACGGATCCCCACCTTTATCAATACTTCATCTATATTCGCAATATTCAGATTGCTTTATCATATTCTTGCTTGTTCTTCGATTGCTTGCAGGAATAGACCTTCGTGGTCAGGTTGATTGTGCTTCGGCGTGGTCAATAACCTCTCGGAGTTGGTTTAGCGATTGCTAAGGCGCAACGTCGTGCACGTTTGTAGTCGGATCGTCAAAGTCATCTTCACCAAATTGATAGTTATCATCTCATCGAAAGATCGGGACACCTCGTCTCTATCAAGTGGTATCAGTTTTCAGGTTGCTCGGTGAGAATTTCCAGTTTTCCTAAATTAGATTTATTTTCTTACCTATTGTCCAAGAAAAAGCCACAAAAAAGAGTTAGATCTATTCATCCTTGGTCCAAGCCAGTCTGAGCCTTTGCAATTTTCTTTTCATTGCTTGCATAGTTGAATTATCGGTTGCATCATCGTGTCGAGTTGCTGGTCTTAGTGTCTAGTTCGTTTAGAGTTTCGAGTTCTGTTCACATTAGTCACGCCACCCCTGCATCATTATCTCTTCCGCTGTCCACCACCCATCCATCAATTTCCACCACGTGCTACCCACCATTCATTGTCATAATAATAGTTGAGATCGTTCACATCTTCACTTGATCCAATCTGCATCTTATCTAGTTTGTTTTGGAAAGAGGGAGAAAAAAAGAGAGAAAAAAACGAGAAAAAAAGGAGAAAAAAAAAGTCAGAGAGAAAAAAAGGAGAGAAAGAAAAAAAAAAGTGTGAGAAAAAAAAAGAGAGAAGAAAAAAAAACAAAAAAATCGGCACAAACTTTTTCAGAGGAAAGTTGGAGACAAAGTTGTTGATATATCCTGCTTGGCTGTTGTTTCACCTCATTATCTTCACTGCTGTTGTGATCTTCACTTATATCTTGCTGTCAAGAGCTACTTAGTATCCTTTATTGATGCTAGTTGTGCTACGCCGTGACCTCATTAGTGTTCTAGGCTCGCGTCTCTAGTCCGGTCTAGCCTAGGACCAGCACAGTACCGTCGTTGAGCGTTTATTCAACATTGCATCTTTGAATTGATTATTGCTAATCTTTTGCTACCATATATAGCCAACCCAGCTCCACATATTTCTACACCGTGTATACGTACGCTCCCCTGGCAATCGCTTTACTCAATATTCGGAGTTACTTGACACCGCTGGTTGCCGATCACCGCCTGCTGCATGGTAAGAACTTGTAAGACATTGATATTTTCTTTACTGTGAGCATTTTACCACGACATCCTAGTAGTTATAGGAACATTATTTTTGGGTTTTGTTTCTTGTTCTACTAATCATGACAGGATCCAGGGCCAATTCATGGGCTTTGTCGATCGCGGGAGACGTGCCACCACCTTTGCAAATACCACAACCGTCACGAGAGGTGCACAAACATACAAATGCACATGATTAGATTAATGTATCTATACCACCATTTAATGGCCGTTTTAAACCTGCTTTATATATTGAATGGGAGTTCGACATAAAAAATATATTTGCTTCCCATAATTTCGATGAACATAAAAAGGTTAAGGTTGCGGTTGGTTCTTTCACTGGTTATGCTTTGGTTTGGTGGAGTGAATATTGTCGGTTACACCCTGATTATATACCTACTACTTGGGATGATTTGAAACTTGCCATGCGACATACTTTCGTCCCTGCTTATTATACTCGTGACATGATTAAGAAGTTGCAACACTTAAAACAAGGTAGTGAAACTGTAACAAAATATTATGATGATTTACAAACTACCTTGTTGCATTCCTCTTTAGAAGAAAGTGAAGATGATTTTATGGATAGATTTTGGGGAGGATTAAACCATGATATTCAAGAGATACTAATTCATGAAGAGTGTTATCCTATGGACCATTTGTTTCATCTTGCTTGCAAAGCTGAACAGGAAATAAAACGACGTGTTGGCCACGAGGAGAACAAGCGCACGGTGCACATTCCAAGAGTTGATATGATTGTTCCTTCAGCTACTAGGCATACTATGACAACCACATCCGTTGTTGTCAGGACTACATCACCTCCACCATGTGACACATCGCCCCTGAGAGTGGCTACATCATCTGAGTTGATCATAAGAGGTAATGACAAAGGTACTGATCCTCCATCTCTACATGAGAATGATGAATGCCTTGTCAATTTGAATGCACCATCTGATGAGCTACCCACTACTTTGATCACACCACCTATTTTAGAGGACTACGTTGATAATTTGACTTTGCCATGTGATCAAACAACTGAAATACCAACAATTTTGAGTGCACCCATTGAATTAACTATTGATGCAAAAGAACCAATGTTTAATCATTTTGATATGACCTCTAATCTTGGTGATGATTCTGTGTTGAATGACTTATTGCATGTTTGCTTATTTAAGCATGTTGTAGCATGTAAATTTGATGCAAGTAAGGTTTATTCACCAACGTTGGGATGGTTTAATGATGAACATTGTCAATCTTTTGAAATGAATAAGAGCTCCACTTATATGTGCAAACTGAGTTGCAATATTTTCATGCCTTCTACTTCTTGTGCTAATTTTTTGGCTTTAGATTTTATGAACTATGCAAGTTACTCATCTATTCATGTGTCATATATGCAAAAATCAAGGGAAGTAAAAATGGATGACATATACATATACAACATGTACACCTTGTCTCTTTTGTTAGCCACATTTCAGATTAAGCAACGCCGAGGACGGCTTTGTTTTCAAGAAGGGGAGGATGATGAGGACATGACTACCTTGGATATGACCAAAAATATTGCATATATGCATATTTGTCAGGTGATTTCTAGTGCAAACTATTCAATAATCTATTTATGTTATCCAGAACAAAAATACTTCACACACTTTTGTGTTTTGTCTAATTGCAGGTGTATGGGACATTTGTACAATCCACATATGAAGATAAGGAAGAAAGAGATGTTTATTTGCTGTCTAAAAAGTTCTCTCACGTCACTTTTGGCCCAAGAGAAGATAGAGTCCAAGTCTCTCACGTTCTGGATTCAGATTCGGACTGCACAGACATACCTGACTCAAAACTCACACAAGTTTTTCATACGGACTCCGAATTGGGTGATTCTTTTTTTGTTGGAAACTAGATTTCGTGCACTTTCCAACCCAATTGGAATCACCTTCAAATTCGTCCGGAGCGTTGAGTTGTGGACGAAACAATCTGATGCTGCAGCAGAATCCGAGTCAAACTACAAGTCCAAAGGTGTTACATCACCTCCACTTGGGCCCATTGGCCTTGTACGACCTAGATTTAGTTTTAGGCTGCCTTGGGACGTCCTCCCACCTCCTTGGCCGCCACCCCTTGCTCCTATATAAGTAGATCCATCTAGTAGCTTTTCCTTGGGATTTGTTTAGTTAAAAGTTAGCCATTGCAACTTCGTGTACTTTGTTTGTGTCCAACGACCAGACCAAGACCGCTTACGGATCCCCACCTTTATCAATACTTCATCTATATTCGCAATATTCAGATTGCTTTATCATATTCTTGCTTGTTCTTCGATTGCTTGCAGGAATAGACCTTCGTGGTCAGGTTGATTGTGCTTCGGCGTGGTCAATAACCTCTCGGAGTTGGTTTAGCGATTGCTAAGGCGCAACGTCGTGCACGTTTGTAGTCGGATCGTCAAAGTCATCTTCACCAAATTGATAGTTATCATCTCATCGAAAGATCGGGACACCTCGTCTCTATCAAGTGGTATCAGTTTTCAGGTTGCTCGGTGAGAATTTCCAGTTTTCCTAAATTAGATTTATTTTCTTACCTATTGTCCAAGAAAAAGCCACAAAAAAGAGTTAGATCTATTCATCCTTGGTCCAAGCCAGTCTGAGCCTTTGCAATTTTCTTTTCATTGCTTGCATAGTTGAATTATCGGTTGCATCATCGTGTCGAGTTGCTGGTCTTAGTGTCTAGTTCGTTTAGAGTTTCGAGTTCTGTTCACATTAGTCACGCCACCGCTGCATCATTATCTCTTCCGCTGTCCACCACCCATCCATCAATTTCCACCACGTGCTACCCACCATTCATTGTCATAATAATAGTTGAGATTGTTCACATCTTCACTTGATCCAATCTGCATCTTATCTAGTTTGTTTTGGAAAGAGGGAGAAAAAAAGAGAGAAAAAAACGAGAAAAAAAAGGAGAAAAAAAAAGTCAGAGAGAAAAAAAGGAGAGAAAGAAAAAAAAAGTGTGAGAAAAAAAAGAGAGAAGAAAAAAAAACAAAAAAATCGGCACAAACTTTTTCAGAGGAAAGTTGGAGACAAAGTTGTTGATATATCCTGCTTGGCTGTTGTTTCACCTCATTATCTTCACTGCTGTTGTGATCTTCACTTATATCTTGCTGTCAAGAGCTACTTAGTATCCTTTATTGATGCTAGTTGTGCTACGCCGTGACCTCATTAGTGTTCTAGGCTCGCGTCTCTAGTCCGGTCTAGCCTAGGACCAGCACAGTACCGTCGTTGAGCGTTTATTCAACATTGCATCTTTGAATTGATTATTGCTAATCTTTTGCTACCATATATAGCCAACCCAGCTCCACATATTTCTACACCGTGTATACGTACGCTCCCCTGGCAATCGCTTTACTCAATATTCGGAGTTACTTGACACCGCTGGTTGCCGATCACCGCCTGCTGCATGGTAAGAACTTGTAAGACATTGATATTTCTTTACTGTGAGCATTTTACCACGACATCCTAGTAGTTATAGGAACATTATTTTTGGGTTTTGTTTCTTGTTCTACTAATCATGACAGGATCCAGGGTCAATTCATGGGCTTTGTCGATCGCGGGAGACGTGCCACCACCTTTGCAAATACCACAACCGTCACGAGAGGTGCACAAACATACAAATGCACATGATTAGATTAATGTATCTATACCACCATTTAATGGCCGTTTTAAACCTGCTTTATATATTGAATGGGAGTTCGACATAAAAAATATATTTGCTTCCCATAATTTCGATGAACATAAAAAGGTTAAGGTTGCGGTTGGTTCTTTCACTGGTTATGCTTTGGTTTGGTGGAGTGAATATTGTCGGTTACACCCTGATTATATACCTACTACTTGGGATGATTTGAAACTTGCCATGCGACATACTTTCGTCCCTGCTTATTATACTCGTGACATGATTAAGAAGTTGCAACACTTAAAACAAGGTAGTGAAACTGTAACAAAATATTATGATGATTTACAAACTACCTTGTTGCATTCCTCTTTAGAAGAAAGTGAAGATGATTTTATGGATAGATTTTGGGGAGGATTAAACCATGATATTCAAGAGATACTAATTCATGAAGAGTGTTATCCTATGGACCATTTGTTTCATCTTGCTTGCAAAGCTGAACAGGAAATAAAACGACGTGTTGGCCACGAGGAGAACAAGCGCACGGTGCACATTCCAAGAGTTGATATGATTGTTCCTTCAGCTACTAGGCATACTATGACAACCACATCCGTTGTTGTCAGGACTACATCACCTCCACCATGTGACACATCGCCCCTGAGAGTGGCTACATCATCTGAGTTGATCATAAGAGGTAATGACAAAGGTACTGATCCTCCATCTCTACATGAGAATGATGAATGCCTTGTCAATTTGAATGCACCATCTGATGAGCTACCCACTACTTTGATCACACCACCTATTTTAGAGGACTACGTTGATAATTTGACTTTGCCATGTGATCAAACAACTGAAATACCAACAATTTTGAGTGCACCCATTGAATTAACTATTGATGCAAAAGAACCAATGTTTAATCATTTTGATATGACCTCTAATCTTGGTGATGATTCTGTGTTGAATGACTTATTGCATGTTTGCTTATTTAAGCATGTTGTAGCATGTAAATTTGATGCAAGTAAGGTTTATTCACCAACGTTGGGATGGTTTAATGATGAACATTGTCAATCTTTTGAAATGAATAAGAGCTCCACTTATATGTGCAAACTGAGTTGCAATATTTTCATGCCTTCTACTTCTTGTGCTAATTTTTTGGCTTTAGATTTTATGAACTATGCAAGTTACTCATCTATTCATGTGTCATATATGCAAAAATCAAGGGAAGTAAAAATGGATGACATATACATATACAACATGTACACCTTGTCTCTTTTGTTAGCCACATTTCAGATTAAGCAACGCCGAGGACGGCTTTGTTTTCAAGAAGGGGAGGATGATGAGGACATGACTACCTTGGATATGACCAAAAATATTGCATATATGCATATTTGTCAGGTGATTTCTAGTGCAAACTATTCAATAATCTATTTATGTTATCCAGAACAAAAATACTTCACACACTTTTGTGTTTTGTCTAATTGCAGGTGTATGGGACATTTGTACAATCCACATATGAAGATAAGGAAGAAAGAGATGTTTATTTGCTGTCTAAAAAGTTCTCTCACGTCACTTTTGGCCCAAGAGAAGATAGAGTCCAAGTCTCTCACGTTCTGGATTCAGATTCGGACTGCACAGACATACCTGACTCAAAACTCACACAAGTTTTTCATACGGACTCCGAATTGGGTGATTCTTTTTTTGTTGGAAACTAGATTTCGTGCACTTTCCAACCCAATTGGAATCACCTTCAAATTCGTCCGGAGCGTTGAGTTGTGGACGAAACAATCTGATGCTGCAGCAGAATCCGAGTCAAACTACAAGTCCAAAGGTGTTACATCACCTCCACTTGGGCCCATTGGCCTTGTACGACCTAGATTTAGTTTTAGGCTGCCTTGGGACGTCCTCCCACCTCCTTGGCCGCCACCCCTTGCTCCTATATAAGTAGATCCATCTAGTAGCTTTTCCTTGGGATTTGTTTAGTTAAAAGTTAGCCATTGCAACTTCGTGTACTTTGTTTGTGTCCAACGACCAGACCAAGACCGCTTACGGATCCCCACCTTTATCAATACTTCATCTATATTCGCAATATTCAGATTGCTTTATCATATTCTTGCTTGTTCTTCGATTGCTTGCAGGAATAGACCTTCGTGGTCAGGTTGATTGTGCTTCGGCGTGGTCAATAACCTCTCGGAGTTGGTTTAGCGATTGCTAAGGCGCAACGTCGTGCACGTTTGTAGTCGGATCGTCAAAGTCATCTTCACCAAATTGATAGTTATCATCTCATCGAAAGATCGGGACACCTCGTCTCTATCATTTGCTTTATTGAATTTGCGGTTGCATCATCGTGTCAAGTTGCTGGTCTTAGCGTCTAGTCCTTTAGAGTTTCGAGTTCTGTTCACAGGTTGTCACGTCGCCGCTGCCATATATCACCATCGCATTATCATCGTCGCTGCTGCTATATACCACCACCACATATTCACCACCAATCCGAGTCCATATACGCCACCACATATCCGCCTCCATCACGCCAATCCGAGTCCACTAGCAACATATATCCGCCAACAGTCCGAGTTCCACCAGATTCATCTCCGCCACCAGTCCGAGTTCCACCAGTTTCATCTCCGCCACCAGTCCTATTCCGAGACCAGTATTTTGTTACTCTGTTTTGGATTTCCAGATCACGCCATACTCCAAGTCGTGACAGAGAAGGACTCCCCAACTTCCGTGCTACCCGCAGTAGAGAAATAGTTCCAAACTCAACAAAAAACTAAGTCTGGAAAATTTTGGCTAGGCAGTTTTTAGACCATTTGTAGACTTTTTCGAAAAAACTTTGTTGTGGAGCAAAAAAAAGAGGAAAAAAAGAGAAAAAAAATTCAGAGTGTGCTCCTCCCTTGTTTACGTGCCGCGTCATGATTTTGTTGGTGTTCTAGGCTCGCGTCTCTAGCACAGTCTAACCTAGGACCAGAACAGTACCATTGTTGAGCGTTTATTCAACATTGCATCTCTGAATTGATTATTGCTAATCCTTTTTGCTACCATATTATAAGCCTTCCCAGCTCCACATACATCTACATCGTGCGTTTGACTCTCCCTGGTAATCGCTCTATCCAAGCTTTAAGAGTTTTGACTACAACGGTTGCCGATCACAGCCTGCTGCTGGGTAAGAACTGGTAAGAATTTGAGATTTGCTTGACGGATTTGTGACACCCACCACCACCTCTTGTTAGTAGTCTGTAGGATCATATTCTTGTGTGTTTCTATTGCTGCTAACCATGCCAGGATCACAAGCCGACGAGACTAACTGGGAGAACATGACGAATAAGGATTTGCATGATAAATTTCAGCAAATGATGAGTGGACAGGTGCAAGATGTGCTAAACAGATTTGAAGAGGCCATGGAGAAGATAGATGGCATGGAGAAGACGTTCGAAACTAAGCTCGATAACAAGTTCAATGAATTGCTCGCGCGTCTTCCACCACCACCACCCGCTGCACCTAACGCACCTCTCTAACAACAACAACAACGACTACCTCCACGTCGTGAAACAGCCTTTCGTCGAGCGAGCCGTGTCCCTCTTGCGTTTGGCCAAACTGTTGGTGCTGCTGTTGATACTTCTGTGGCTCCTGCTGCTGATGCGGAGGAGGATGATTATGTGGGAGATTACGAGGATGAGGTTGATCAAAATCAGAGCTACGTGCAATCACCTGCACCACAACCACCAGGTCGTCCACATGCAAATAATCACAATAGTAGGGCTCTCCCTCAGGTACGAGATCATGACCATCTTCCTAAACTGAAATTGAATATTCCACCATTTGAGGGTAGATATGTTCCTGATATATATCTTACTTGGGAGTTAGAAATTGAACAACGATTTACATGTTTACAGTATCCTGAGGAGAGACGGGTTGCCGCTGCTGTTTGTGCTTTCACTAGTTTTGCATGTGTATGGTGGTCTGAACATTGTAGATTATATCCTATTCCAACTACTTGGGCTGCTTTGAAAACTGATATGCGTACTCGTTGGGTTCCACCATATTATCAACGTGAATTGCTTCAAAAATTGCAGCGCTTAAGACAAGGGAAAAATTCTGTAGAAGAATATTATCAGGAATTACAAACTGGCATGATTAGATGTGGTATTGTTGAGGAGAATGAAGCTATGCTTGCACGTTTTATGGGTGGATTAAATAGAGAGATTCAGACCATTCTAGAGTATAAGTAGTATGCTAATATCACTCGTTTATTCCATCTTTCTTGTAAAGCTGAACGTGAAGTGCACGATCGACAAGCATTGACGCGAACTAACTTTTCTGCAGGCCGACCTTCATCATGGACACCGCGTGCATCTTCTACTTCAACTGCACCAGCACCTCCATCAGGTGCCACCTCCAGCCGTGATACAAGAAAGCAGGCACAACCACCATTATCTGCCAAGAGCGCACCTATCGGGCCTCCATAGAGTTCTTCTTCCATGGCATCAACAGGGCACACAAGTGATATTATTTGTCGTTGTTGTAAGGGAAGAGGTCATTATGCGATAGAATGCAAATCTCAGTTTGTGATGATTGCTCCTGAGGATGGTGGGTATGAGTCCGCTAGTGACTATGATGCGGAGACTTTGGCTCTTATTACACGTGAAGAACATGGTGGAGATGATTCTGACCATGAGATGCAATACATGGCTCCTGAAGACGCTGACATGTATGAATGTTTAGTTGCTCAACGTGTTTTGAGTGTGCAGGTCACACAAGCTGAGCAAAATCAGAGGCACAATTTGTTCCATACAAAGGGAGTTGTGAAGGAACGTTATGTGCGCGTCATCATAGACGGAGGGTGGTGCAACAACTTGGCTAGCATGGAGATGGTGGAGAAGCTATCTCTCACCACAAACCACATCCACATCCTTACTACATCCAATGGTTCAACAACAGCGGCATGGTTAAGGTAACACGTACTGTTCGTGTGCATTTTAGTATCTCTACATATGTTGATTATGTTGATTGTGATGTGGTACCTATGCAAGCATGTTCCTTATTACTTGGTCGACCATGGCAATTTGATAAAAATTCTGTACACCATGGTAGAAACAATCAGTATACTCTTGTTCATAAGGATAAAAATATTACTTTGCTTCCTATGACTCCTGATTCCATTTTCAAAGATGATATTAATAGAGCTAATAAAGCAAAACAGGAGAAAAATAAGAGTGAAAATCAGATTGTCGCAAAAGAATTTGAGCAACAAATGAAGCCTAATAGTAAACCATCTAGTGTTACTTCTGAAATTAAATTGAAAAGTGCATGTTTACTTGCCACTAAATCTGATATTGATGAGCTGGATTTCAGCAAATCTGTTTGCTATGCTTTTGTGTGCAAAGAGGCATCATTTTCATTCGAGGACGTGCCTTCCTCTTTGCCTCCTGCTGTCACTAACATTTTGCAGGAGTTCACTGACGTCTTTCCACAAGACGTGCCACCGGGATTACCTCCCATTCGAGGGATTGAGCATCAGATTGACTTAATTCCCGGTGCATCATTACCCAACCGTGCACCATACCGTACCTATCCAGAGGAAACGAAGGAGATTATGCGTCAAGTACAGGAGCTGCTTGACAAAGGTTATATACGCGAATCCCTTAGTCCTTGTGTTGTTCCTATTATTCTAGTGCCGAAAAAGGATGGTACATCATGTATGTGTGTCGATTGTAGAGGCATTAATAATATTACTATTCGTTATCGTCATCCTATTCCTAGGCTAGATGATATGCTTGATGAATTGAGTGGCTCTACAATATTCTCCGAAGTTGATTTGCGTAGTGGATACCATCAAATTCGTAAGAAATTGGGAGATGAATGGAAAACAACATTTAAAACTAAGTTTGGATTATATGAGTGGTTAGTCATGCCTTTTGGGTTAACTAATGCACCTAGTACTTTCATGAGATTAATGAACAAAGTTTTACGTGCTTCCATTGGACGATTTGTGGTAGTTTACTTTGATGACATATTGATTTATAGCAGATCTTTGGAAGAACATTTGGAACATTTATGTGCTGTTTTTTTTTGCTCTACGTGATGCACGTTTGTTTGGTAACCTTGGGAAGTGCACCTTTTGCATCGACCGAGTATCTTTTCTTGGCTATGTTGTTACTCCACAGGGAATTGAAGTTGATAAAGCCAAGATTGAAGCTATTGAGAGTTGGCCGCAGCCCAAAACGGTCACAAGTGAGGAGTTTTCTTGGCCTCGCTGGATTCTATATGCATTTTGTGAGAGATTTGAGCACCATTGTTGCACCTCTCAACGAGCTTACAAAGAAGGATGTGCCTTTTGTTTGGGGTACCACACAGGAAGAAGCCTTCACGGTATTGAAAGATAAGTTGACACATGCTCCTTGACTCCAACTTCCTGATTTTAATAAGACTTTTGAGCTTGAATGTGATGCTAGTGGAATTGGATTAGGAGGTGTGTTATTACAAGATGGCAAACCTGTTGCATACTGTTCTGAAAAATTGAGTGGGCCTAGTCTGAACTATTCTACTTATGATAAAGAATTATATGCTCTTGTTCGGACTTTAGAAACATGGCAACATTATTTATGGCCCAAAGAATTTGTTATACATTCTGATCATGAATCTTTGAAACATATTAGAAGTCAAGCTAAACTGAATCGTAGACATGCTAAATGGGTTGAATTCATTGAGACTTTCCCATATGTCATTAAACACAACAAGGGTAAAGAAAATGTTATTGCTGATGCATTGTCTCATCGCTATACTATGCTTTCACAACTTGACTTCAAAATATTTGGTTTGGAGACCATCAAAGATCAATATGTGCATGATGCTGATTTTAAAGATGTATTGCAGAATTGTAAAGAAGGAAGAACATGGAACAAGTTTGTCGTTAATGATGGATTTGTGTTCCGTGCTAACAAGCTATGCATTCCAGCTAGCTCCGTTCGTCTTTTGTTGTTGCAGGAGGCGCATGGAGGAGGACTAATGGGACACTTTTGCGTGAAGAAGACGGAGGACGTACTTGCTACACATTTCTTTTTGCCAAAGATGAGACGGGATGTTGAGCGTTTTATTGCTCGCTGCACTACATGTCAAAAAGCTAAGTCACGACTCAATCCTCATGGTTTATATATGCCTTTGCCTGTACCTAGTGTTCCTTGGGAGGATATATCTATGGACTTTGTTTTAGGTTTACCTAGAACAAAGAAGGGGAGGGATAGCATATTTGTTGTCCTGGATAGATTCTCGAAAATGGCACACTTTATACCATGTCATAAAAGCGATGATGTTGTTAATGTTGCTGATTTGTTCTTTCGTGAAATTATTCGCTTGTATGGTGTGCCAAATACTATTGTTTCAGATCGTGATACTAAATTTCTTAGCCACTTTTGGAGATGTTTATTGGCTAAGTTGGGGACTAAACTGCTTTTTAGTACTACTTGTTACCCCCAAACTGATGGACAAACTGAAGTAGTCAATAGAACATTGTCAACTATGCTTAGGGCTGTTTTGAAGAATAATAACAAAATGTGGGAGGAATGTTTGCCTCATATTGAATTTGCTTATAATCGTTCATTGCATTCTACTACTAAGATATGCCCTTTTGAAGTTGTGTATGGTTTCCTACCTCGTGCACCTATTGATTTGTTGCCTCTTCCATCTTCGGAGAAGGTTAATTTTGATGCTAAACAACGTGCTGAATTGATTTTAAAAATGCATGAGTTAACTAAGGAAAACATTGAGCGTATGAATGCTAAATATAAACTTGCTGGAGATAAGGGTAGAAAACATGTTGTGTTTGCACCTGGATATCTTGTTTGGTTACATTTGCGTCAGGATAGATTTCCTGATTTGCGCAAATCAAAGCTAATGCCACGTGCTGATGGTCCCTTTAAGGTGTTGGAGAAAATAAATGATAATGCATATAAACTTGAGCTGCCTATAGATTTTGGGGTTAGTCCCACTTTTAACATTGCAGATTTGAAGCCTTATTTGGGTGAGGAAAATGAACTTCCGTCGAGGACGACTTCATTTCAAGAAGGGGAGGATGATGAGGACATCAATACCATTGTTACACCCACAGCCCCTGCTGCTATATATACTGGACCAATTACTAGAGCTCGCGCATGCCAACTAAATTACCAGGTACTTTCGTTTCTTGGTAATGATTCTAATGTTCATGAGAATATGATGCTGCCTAAATTGGATACATTTGTTTTGCTTACAAATCAAGGGCCTAGCTTGGAGAAGGATGCACATTGGAGCAAGAACAAGCATGGAGATGATGGCATGCGCAAGGGGAACAAGAACAGAGTTACAAGTGATGATTTCAGGACTTTGAAGCCACCATAATGGGTGCATGAAGCCTTGGACGAAATATACAAGATGCCACTTCATAAATTTCGTTCCGAGGCTATTCTAGGTACTGCGTCACCTTATTATTGGGCTAGGCCCATGTAATTTCGAAATACATAAGTATAGGCTATTTTTAGAGTCCGTATGTGTGGGGAAACAAGAGATAGGGTTGATTTCGGACCCCTCCACCAAGGGCCACGAAATCCCCCCCTCTTCCTCCATATATACAGCCCTAGGGCATTGTTTAGACTTTGGGTTTTGTTTAGATTAAAGTTTGCCATAGCTGCAACTTCGCGTACTTCGTTTGTGTTCAATGACCAGACAAAGGCGTCACAGAACCCCACCTTGATCAATAAAGCTTTCCTCTTATATTCGCAATATCCAGATTGCAATCTTAGTTTCTTGCTTGTTCTTCCTTTGCCTGCAGGAAACAGACCTTCGTGGTCAGGTTGTGATAGAGGAAAAGGTGTCCCGTCTTTCGATGAGATGATGGATTTCGCTTTGGTGGAAGTTGACTTTGACGATCCGACTACGAACGTGCGAGGACGTCGCGCCTTAGCAATTGATAAACCAACTCCGAGAGGTTATTGACCACGCCGGACCACGATCAACCTGATCACGAGGGTCTGTTTCCTGCGAGCAAACGAAGAACAAGCAAGAAACTAAGATTGCAATCTGGATATTGCAAATATAAGATGAAAGCTTTATTGAACAAGGTTGGGTTCTGTGACGCCTTTGTCTGGTCGTTGAATACAAACGAAGTACGCGAAGTTGCAGCTACGGCGAACTTTAATCTAAACAAAACCCAAAGTCTAAACGACGCCCTAAGGGCTGTATATATGGAGGAAGAGGGGGGGAATTTCGTGGCCCTTTGAGGAGGGGTCCGAAACCAACCCTAACTCTTGTTTCCCCACACATACGGACTCTAAAAACAGCCTATACTTAAGTATTTCGAAAATACATGGGCCTGGCCCAATAATAAGGTGACGCGGCACTAGAATAGCCTCTAGACGAAATTTATGAAGTGTCATCTTGTATATTTCGTCCAAGGCTTCATGCACTCCTTATGGTGGCTTCAAAGTCCTGAAATCATCACTTGTAACTCCGTTCTCGATCCCCTTGCGCATGCTATCAACTCCATGCGTGTTCTTGCTCCAATGTTCATCCTTCTCCAAGCTAGGCCCTTCATTTGTAAGCAAAACAAATGTATCCAATTTAGGCAGCATCATATTCTCATGAACATTAGAACCATTACCAAGAAACGAAAGTACATAGTAATTTAATTGGCGTGCGCGAGCTCTAGTAATTGGTCCAGTATATGTAATAGTAGGGGCTGTGGGTGTAACAATGGTATTGATGTCCTCATCATCCTCCCCTTCTTGAAATGAAGTCATCCTCGACGGAAGCTCATCTTCCTCACCCAAATAAGGCTTCAAATCTGCAATGTTAAAAGTGGGACTAACCCCAAAATCTGCAGGTAGCTCAAGTTTATATGCATTGTCATTTATTTTCTCTAACACCTTAAAAGGACCATCAGCACGTGGCATTAGCTTTGATTTGCGCAAATTAGGAAATCTATCCTTACGCAAATGTAACCAAACAAGATCTCCAGGTGCAAACACAACATGTTTTCTACCCTTATCTCCAGCAAGTTTATATTTAGCATTCATACGCTCAATGTTTTCCTTAGTTAACTCATGCATTTTTAAAATCAATTCAGCACGTTGTTTAGCATCAAAATTAACCTTCTCCGAAGATGGAAGAGGCAACAAATCAATAGGTGCACGAGGTAGGAAACCATACACAATTTCAAAAGGGCACATCTCAGTAGTAGAATGCAATGAACGATTATAAGCAAATTCAATATGAGGCAAGCATTCTTCCCACATTTTCTTATTATTCTTCAAAACAACCCTAAGCATAGTAGACAATGTTCTATTGACTACTTTAGTTTGTCCATCAGTTTGGGGGTGACAAGTAGTACTAAAAAGCAGTTTAGTTTCCAACTTAGCTCATAAACATCTCCAAAAGTGGCTAAGGAATTAAGTATCACGATATGAAACAATAGTATTTGGCACACCATGCAAGCGAATCATTTCCTGAAAGAACAAATCAGCAACATTAACAGCATCATCGCTTTTATGACATGGTATAAAGTGTGCCATTTTTCAAAATCTATCCACGACAACAAATATGCTATCCTTCCCCTTCTTTGTTGGAGGTAAACCTAAAACAAAGTCCATAGATATATCCTCCCAAGGAACACTGGGTACAGGCAAAGGCATATATAAACCATGAGGATTGAGTCGTGACTTAGCTTTTTGACATGTAGTGCAGCGAGCAACAAAACGCTCAACATCCCGTCTCATCTTTGGCCAAAAGAAATGTGTAGCAAGTACGTCCTCCGTCCTCTTCACGCCAAAGTGTCCCATTAATCCTCCTCCATGCGCCTCCTGCAACAACAAAAGACGAACAGAGCTAGCAGGAATACATAGCTTGTTAGCACGGAACACAAAGCCATCATTAATAACGAACTTGTTCCAAGTTCTTCCTTCTTTACAATTCTGCATTACATCTTTAAAATCAGCATCATGCACATATTGATCTTTGATGGTCTCCAAACCAAATATTTTGAAGTCAATTAGTGAAAGCATAGTATAGCGACAAGACAAAGCATCAGCAATAAAATTTTCTTTACCCTTCTAGTGTTTAATGACATAAGGGAAAGTCTCAATGAATTCCACCCATTTAGCATGTCTACGATTCAGTTTAGCTTGACTTTTAATATGTTTCAAAGATTCATGATCAGAATGTATAACAAACTCTTTGGGCCATAAATAATGTTGTCATGTCTCTAAAGTCCGAACAAGAGCATATAATTCTTTATCATAAGTAGAATAGTTCAGACTAGGCCCACTCAATTTTTCAGAAAAGTATGCAACAGGTTTGCCATCTTGTAATAACACACCTCCTAATCCAATTCCACTAGCATCACATTCATGCTCAAAAGTCTTATTAAAATCAGGAAGTTGGAGTAAAGGAGCATGTGTCAACTTATCTTTCAATACCGTGAAGGCTTCTTCCTGTGCGGTACCCCAAAAAAAAGGCACATCCTTCTTCGTAAGCTCGTTGAGAGGTGCAGCAATGGTGCTGAAATCTCTCACAAAATGCCTATAGAAACCAGCGAGGCCAAGAAAACTCCTCACTTGTGTAACCGTTTTGGGCTGCGGCTAACTCTCAATAACTTCAATCTTGGCTTTATCAACTTCAATTCCCTGTGGAGAAAAACATAGCCAAGAAAAGATACTCGGTCGGTGCAAAAGGTGCACTTCCCAAGGTTACCAAACAAACGTGCATCACGTAGAGCAATAAAAACAGCACGTAAATGTTCCAAATGTTCTTCGAAAGATTTTCTATAAATCAGTATATCATCAAAATAGACTACCACAAATCGTCCAATGAAAGCACGTAAAACTTCGTTCATTAGTCTCATGAAAGTACTAGGCGCATTAGTAAACCAAAAAGGCATGACTAACCACTCATATAAACCAAACTTAGTTTTAAATGCTGTTTTCCATTCATCTCCCAATTTCATACGAATTTGATGGTATCCACTACGCAAATCAACTTTGGAGAAAATTGTAGAGCCACTCAATTCATCAAGCATATCATCTAGCCTAGGAATAGGATGATGATAACGAATAGTAATATTATTAATGCCTCTACAATCAACACACATACATGACGTACCATCCTTTTTCGGCACTAGAATAATAGGAACAACACAAGGACTAAGGGATTCGCGTATATAACCTTTGTCGAGAAGCTCTTGTACTTGATGCATAATCTCCTTCATCTCCTCTGGATTGGTACGGTATGGCGCACGGTTTGGCAGTGAAGCATCGGGAATTAAGTCAATCTGATGCTCAATCCCTCGAATAGGCGGTAATCCTGGTGGCACGTCTTGTGGAAAGACGTCAGCGAACTCCTGCAGAATGTTAGTGATAGCAGGAGGCAAAAAGATTTGCTGAAATCTAGCTCATCAATATCAGATTTGCTGGCAAATAAACATGCACTTTTCAATTTAATTTCAGAAGCAACACTAGATGGTTTATTATTAGGCTTCATTTGTTGCACAAATTCTTTTGCCACAATCTGATTTTCACTCTTATTCTTCTCCTGTTTTGCTTTATTAGCTCTATTAATATCATCTTTCAAAATAGAATCAGGAGTCATAGGAAGCAAAGTAATATTTTTATCCTTATGAACAAGAGTATACTGATTGTTTCTACCATGGTGTACAGAATTTTTATCAAATTGCCATGGTCTACCAAGTAATAAGGAACATGCTTGCATAGGTACCACATCACAATCAACATAATCAGCATATGTAGAGATACTAAAATGCACACGAACAGTACGTGTTACCTTAACCTTGCCGCTGTTGTTGAACCATTAGATGTAGTAAGGATGTGGATGTGGTCTTGCGGTGTGAGAAAGCTTCTCCACCATCTCCATGCTAGCCAAGTTGTTGCAGCTCCCTCCGTCTATGATGACGCGCACAGAACGTTCCTTCACAACTCCCTTGGTATGGAACAAATTGTGCCTCTCATTTTGCTCAGCTTGTGTGACTTGCACACTCAAAACACGTTGAGCAACTAAACATTCATACCTTTCAGCGTCTTGAGGAGCCATGTATTGTGTCTCATGATCAGAATCATCTCCACCATGTTCTTCACGTGTAATAAGAGCCAAAGTCTCCTCATCATAGTCACTAGCGGACTCATACCCACCATCCTCGGTAGCAATCATCACATGCTGAGATTTGCATTCTCTCGCATAATGACCTCTTCCCTTACAACGACGACAAATAGTATCACTTGTGTGCCCTGTTGATGCCATGGAAGAAGAAGAACTATGTGCAGGACCGGCAGGTGCGCTCTTGGCAAATAATGGTAGTTGTGCCTGTTTTCTTGTATCACGGCTGGAGGTGACACCTGATGGAGGTGCTGGTGCAGTTGAAGTAGAAGATGTACGCGGTGTCCATGATGAAGGTCGGCCTGCAGAAAAGTTAGTTCGCGCCAATGCTTGTCGATCCTGCACTTCACGTTCAGCTATACAAGCAAGATGGAATAAACGAGTGATATTAGTATACTCCTTATAGTCTAGAATGGTCTGAATCTCTCTATTTAATCCACCCAGAAAACGTGCAAGCATAGCTTCATTCTCCTCAACAATACCACATCTAATCATGCCAGTTTGTAATTCCTGATAATATTCTTCTACAGAATTTTTCCCTTGTCTTAAGCGCTGCAATTTTTGAAGAAATTCACGTTGATAATATGGTGGAACCCAACGAGTACGCATAGCAGTTTTCAAAGCAGCCCAAGTAGTTGGAATAGGATATAATCTACAATGTTCAGACCACCATACACATGCAAAACTAGTGAAAGCATAAACAGCAGTGGCAACCCGTCTCTCCTCGGGATATTGTAAACATGTAAATCGTTGTTCAGTTTCTAACTCCCAAGTAAGATATATATCAGGAACATATCTACCCTCAAATGGTGGAATATTCAATTTCAGTTTAGGAAGATGGTCATGATCTCGTACCTGAGGGAGAGCCCTGCCATTGTGATTATTTGCATGTGGACGACCTGGTGGTTGTGGTGCAGGTGGTTGCACGTAGTTCTGATTTTGATCAACCTCATCCTCGTAATCTCCCACATAATCATCCTCCTCCACATCAGCAGCAGGAGCCACAGAAGTATCAACAGCAGACCAACAGTTTCGCCAAACGCAAGAGGGACACGGCTCGCTCAGCGGAGGTCCGTTTCGCGATGTGGAGGTAGTCGTCGTTGTTGTTGTTGGAGAGGTGCGTTAGGTGCAGCGGGTGGTGGTGGTGGAAGACGCGCGAGCAATTCATTAAACTTGTTATCGAGCTTTGTTTCGAACGTCTTCTCCGTGCCATCTATCTTCGCCATGGCCTCTTCAAATCTGTTTAGCACATCGTGCACCTGTCCACTCATCATTTGCTAAAATTTATCATGCAAATCCTTATTCGTCATGTTCTCCCAGTCAGTCTCGTCGGCTTGTGATCCTGGCATGGTTAGCAGCAATAGAAACACACAAGAATATGATCCTACAGACTACTAACAAGAGGTGGTGGTGGGTGTCACAAATCCGTCAAGCAAATCTCAAATTCTTACCAGTTCTTACCCAGCAGCAGGCGGTGATCGGCAACCGTTGTAGTCAAAACTCTGAAAGCTTGGATAGAGCGATTACCAGGTAGAGTCAAACGCATGACGTAGATGTATGTGGAGCTGGGAAGGCTTATAATATGGTAGCAAAAAGGGTCAGCAATAATCAATTCAGAGATGCAAAGTTGAATAAACGCTCAACGACGGTACTGTGCTAGTCCTAGGCTAGACTGTGCTAGAGACGCGAGCCTAGAACACCAACAAAATCATGGCGCGGCACGTAAACAAGGGAGGAGCACACTCTGAATTTTTTTTCTCATTTTTTTCCTTTTTTTGCACTTTTTTTCCTCTTTTTTTTTTGCTCTGCAACAATTTTTTTTCGAAAAAGTCTACAAATGGTCTAGAAACTGCCTAGCCAGAATTTTCCAGACTTTTTTTTGAGTTTGGAACTATTTCTCTACTGCGGGTAGCACGGAAGTTGGGAAGTCCTTCTCTGTCACCACTCGGAGCATTGCGTGATCTGGAAATCCAAAACACAGTAACAAAATACTGGACTCGGAATAGGACTGGTGGCAGAGATGAAACAGGTGGAACTCGGACTGGTGGCGGATATATCTTGCAGGTGGACTCGGATGGGCGTGATGGCGGCGGATATGTGGTGGCGTATATGGACTCGGATTGGCGGTGAATATGTGGTGGTGGTATATGGCAGCAGGACGATGATGATGCGATGGTGATATATGGCAGCGACGACGTGACAACCTGTGAACAGAACTCGAAACTCTAAAGGACTAGACGCTAAGACCAGCAACTTGACACGACGATGCAACCGCAAATTCAACAAAGCAAATACAGAAAAGATTATGCAAAGACTCAGATTGTTTCGGATGGGATGAACTAACCCTAATTTGTTTTTTGGCTTTTTCGTGGACTATAGGTATGAAGAACAGACTCGATCTAAACTATGAAAAACTGTAAAATCTCACCGAGCAACCTAGAAATCTGATACCACTTGATAGAGGAAAAGGTGTCCCATCTTTCGATGAGATGATGGATTTCGCTTTGGTGGAAGTCGACTTTGACGATCCGACTACAAACGGGCGAGGATGTCGCGCCTTAGCAATCGCTAAACCAACTCCGAGAGGTTATTGACCACGCCGGAGCACGATCAACCTGACCACGAGGGTCTGTTTCCTGCGAGCAAACGAAGAACAAGCAAGAAACTGAGATTGCAATCTGGATATTGTGAATATAAGATGAAAGCTTTATTGATCAAGGTGGGGTTCTGTGACGCCTTTGTCTGGTCGTTGAACACAAACGAAGTACGCGAAGTTGCAGCTACGGTGATGAGGACATGAATACAATTGTTACACCCACAGCCCCTGCTGCTATACATGTTGGACCAATTACTAGAGCTCGCGCACGCCAACTAATTTACCAGGTACTTTCGTTTCTTGGTAATGATTCTAATGTTCATGAGAATATGATGCTGCCTAAATTGGATACATTTGTTTTTCTTACAAATGAAGGGCCTAGCTTGGAGAAGGATGAACGTTGGAGCAAGAACAAGCATGGAGATGATGGCATGCGCAAGGGGAACAAGAAAGGAGTTACAAGTGATGATTTCAGGACTTTGAAGCCACCATAATGGGTGCATGAAGCCTTGGACGAAATATACAGGATGCCACTTCATAAATTTCGTCCCGAGGCTATTCTAGGTGCTGCGTCACCTTATTATTGGGCCAGGCCCATGTATTTTCATAATACATAAGTATAGGCTATTTTTAGAGTCCGTATGTGTGGGGAAACAAGAGATAGGGTTGATTTCGGACCCCTCCACCAAGGGCCACGAAATTCACCCCCTCTTCCTCCATATATACAGCCCTTAGGGCATCGTTTAGACTTTGGGTTTTGTTAGATTAAAAGTTCACCACAGCTGCAACTTCGCGTACTTCGTTTGTGTTCAACGACCAGACAAAGGCGTCACAGAACCCCACCTTTGATCAATAAAGCTTTCATCTTATATTCGCAATATCTAGATTGCAATCTCGGTTTCTTGCTTGTTCTTTGTTTGTTCACAGGAAACAGACCCTCGTGGTCAGGTTGATCGTGCTCCGGTGTGGTCAATAACCTCTTTGAGTTGGTTTAGCGATTGCTAAGGCACGACATCCTTGCACGTTCGTAGTCGGATCGTCAAAGTCGACTTCCACCAAAGCGATATCCATCATCTCATCAAAAGACGGGACAATTTGCCTCTATCAAGTGGTATCAGATTTCCAGGTTGCTCGGTGAGATTTTACAGTTTTTCGTAGTTTAGATCGAGTCTGTTCTTCATACCTATAGTCCACAAAAAAAGCCAAAAAAATTAGGGTTAGTTCATCCCATCCGAAATAATCTGAGCCTTTGCATAATCTTTTCTGTATTTGCTTTGTTGAATTTGCGGTTGCATCATCGTGTCAAGTTGCTGGTCTTAGCGTCTAGTCCTTTAGAGTTTCGAGTTCTGTTCATAGGTTGTCACGTCGTCGCTGCCATATACCACCACCGCACCAACTTCATCGCCGCTGCCATATACCGCCACCACATATTCACCGCCAATCCGAGTCCATATACGCCACCACATATCCGCCGCCATCACGCCAATCCGAGTTGCAGGTGGACTGGAATTGGCGTTCAAAAAATTAGAGTTCCGATTTTATTTTATTTTGAAACTGGAACTATTTTTCTTCTGCGGATGGCTCGGAAGTTGGGGAGTCCTCCACTGTCACGACTCGGAGTATCGCGTGATCTGGAAATCGAGAACAAGGCAAAAATGACTGTAGTCGGACTAGGAGTGGTGGCGGAGATGAATCTGGTGGAAATTCGGACTTGTGGCGGAGATGAATCTGGTGGAACTCGGACTGGTGGCGGATATATGTTGCAGGTGGACTCGGATTGGCGTGATGGTGGCGGATATGTGGTGGCGTATATGGACTCGGATTGGCGGTGAATATGTGGTGGTGGTATATGGCAGCGGCGATGAAGTTGGTGCGGTGGTGGTATATGGCAGCGATGGCGTGACAACTTATGACCAGAACTCGAAACTCTAAAAGACTAGACTCTAAGACCAGCAACTAGACACGATGATGCAACCGCAAATTCAACAACGCAAATACAGAAAAAATTATGCAAAGGCTCAGACTGGTTCGGATAGGATGAACTAACCCTAATTTTTTTTGTGGCTTTTTCGTGGATTATAGGTATGAAGAACAGACTCGATCTAAACTACGAAAAACTATAAAATCTCACCGAGCAACCTGGAAATCTGATACCACTTGATAGAGGGAAAGGTGTCCCGTCTTTCAATGAGATGATGGATTTCGCTTTGGTGTAAGTCGACTTTGACGATCCGACTACGAACGTGCGAGGACGTCGCGCCTTAGCAATCGCTAAACCAACTCCGAGAGGTTATTGACCACGCCGGAGCACGATCAACCTGACCACGAGGGTCTGTTTCCTGCGAGCAAACGAAGAACAAGCAAGAAACTGAGATTGCAATCTGGATATTGCAAATATAAGATGAAAGCTTTATTGATCAAGGTGGGGTTCTGTGACGTCTTTTTCTGGTCATTGAACACAAACGAAGTACGCGAAGTTGCAGCTATGGCGAACTTTAATCTGAACAAAACCCAAAGTCTAAATGACACCCTAAGGGCTGTATATATGGAGGAAGAGGGGGGAATTTCGTGGCCCTTGGTGGAGGGGTCCGAAACCAACCGTAACTCTTGTTTCCCCATACATACAGACTCTAAAAATAGCCTATACTTATTTATTTCGAAATTACATGGGCCTGGCCCAATAAAAAGGTGACGCGGCACCTAGAATAGCTTGTGGACGAAAATTATGAAGTAGCATCTTGTATATTTCGTCCAAGGCTTCATGCACTCATTATGGTGGCTTCAACGTCCTGAAATCATCACTTGTAGCTCCGTTCTTGTTCCCCTTGCGCATGCCATCATCTGCATGCTTGTTCTTGATCAAATGTTCATCCTTCTCCAAGCTAGGCCCTTCATTTGTAAGCAAAACAAATGTATCCAATTTAGGCAGCATCATATTCTCATGAACATTAGAATCATTACCAAGAAACGAAAGTACCTAGTAATTTAATTGGCGTGCACGAGCTCTAGTAATTGGTCCAGTATGTATAGCAGTAGGGGCTGTGGGTGTAACAATAGTATTGATGTCCTCATCATAATCAAGGGAGGAGCACACTCTGAATTTTTTTCCTCTTTTTTTCACATTTTTCATCTTTTTTTTGCTCCGCAACATTTTTTCAAAAAAGTCTACAAATGGCCTAAAAACTTTTTTTTTTGCACTTTTTTCCATTTTTTTGAAACTAGAACTATTTTCCTTGTATCGGTAGCACGGTAGTTGGGGAATCCGAATTGTTCACAACTCGTAGTATCGCGTGCTCTGGAACTCGAAGATAAAGGAACAAAACTGGACTCGGACTAGGACTGGTGGCGTAGATGACTCAGGTGGAACTCGCACTAGTGATGGTATATGATGGTGGTATATGTGGACTCGGATTGGTGGT
The DNA here is from genome assembly GCF_018294505.1 of Triticum aestivum. Classification (NCBI taxonomy): domain Eukaryota; kingdom Viridiplantae; phylum Streptophyta; class Magnoliopsida; order Poales; family Poaceae; genus Triticum; species Triticum aestivum. The sequence goes on along the minus strand of NC_057798.1, from coordinate 363,838,892 downwards.
GGTATATGAACTCGGATTGGTGGTGGTATATGGACTCGAATTGGTGATGGTATATGGACTCGGACTCAGAGAAGTAGCGGATATGCGGTAGTGGTATATGGAAGGGCGATGATGATGGTGCGGCGGCGGCGTGACGACTTGTGAACAGAACTCAAAACTCTAAAGAACTAGACGCTAAGACCAGCAACTTGACACGACGAAGCAACCGCAAATTCAACAACGCAAATACAGAAAAGATTATGCAATGGCTCAGATTGGTTTGGATATTATGAACTAACCCTTTTTTGGCTTTTTCGTGGACTGTAGGTATGAAGAACAGACTCGACCTAAACTACAAAAAACTGTAAAATCTCACCAAGCAATCTGAAATTTGATACCACTTGATAGAGGCAAAGGTGTCCCGTCTTTCGATGAGATGGTGATTATCGTTTCGGAGGAGTAGACTTTGACGATCCGACTACGTACGTGCAAGGACGTCACGCCTTAGCAATCGCTAAACCAACTTCGAGAGGTTATTGACTACGCCAGAGCACGATCAACCTGACCACGAGGGTCTATTTCCTGCAAGCAAACGAAGAACAAGCAAGAAACTGAGATTGCAATCGGGATATTGCGAATATAAGATGAAAGCTTTATTCATCAAGATGGGGTTCTGTGACGTCTTTGTCTGGTCATTGAACACAAACGAAGTACGCGAAGTTGCAGCTATGGCGAACTTTAATCTAAACAAAACCCAAAGTCTAAACGGTGTGCTAAGGGCTGTATATATGGAGGAAGAGGGGGAAATTTCGTGTCCATTGGTGGAGGGGTCCGAAACCAACCCTATCTCTTGTTTTCCCACACATACAAACTCTAAAAATATCCTATACTTATGTATTTCGAAATTACATGGGCCTTGCCCAATAAAAAGATGGTGCAGCACCTAGAATAGCCTCTGGACGAAATTTATGAAGTGGCATCTTGTATATTTCGTTCAAGGCTTCATGCACTCATTATGGTGGCTTCAAAGTCCTGAGATCATCACTTGTAACTCCGTTCTTGTTCCCCTTGCACATGCCATCATCTCCATGCATGGTCTTGCTCCAGTGTTCATCCCTCTTATGCATGCTAGGCCCTTCATTTGTAAGCAAAACAAATGTATCCAATTTAGGCAGCATCATATTCTCATGAACATTAGAACCATTACTAAGAAACGAAAGTACCTGATAATTTAATTGGCGTGCGCGAGCTTTAGTAATGGCCCAGTATATGTAGTAATAGGGGATGTGGGTGTAACAATGGTATTGATGTCCTCATCAACATATGCTTTCTGTAGATGTTGCCGCATGGTGACTGTAGTTCATTGCACATGCAAATGTAGTTGTTGTCACATGGCAACTGAAATGCACTGCACATGGCAACTGAAGCGCATTACATATGATAACTACAATTGTTGTCACATGGCAACTGTAGTGCATTGCACTTTTCACATGGCAAACTTTGTTTATGAAGTGACATTTGAAATCTTTACTTCCCTATCAGCATTTACAATTCACAGTTTGAACTTTTTGCACAATAACTTGCTATGTCCAACTTTCTTTTTCCCCTGTTTGTTTCTTTCAGCCACCCCTGAGGAGATTTCGTCATCCCTTGATGAAGCTTACCGTAGGATTGAGCGGGAAGCATTAAACATAAGGTCGTCACAGAATCAGGGGCAATCAAGTTTTGACGTGCGTGCTGAGCAAGTATCCAAGGATATTGTCAGAAGTGCAACCCCTGGCTTTGTGAGGCAGACGAGGGTAGTTCACGCACCACCAGTGGATGACTTTGAGCCCGATGTTAAGGATAAAAAGGAGCAGACCCAACTATACGATATTGTCAAGTGTTTCGAAAATGCGAGGTCGAACAGCAAACGCATGAAGGAGGTGAAAAAGTACTGTGCACACCACATAACCTGATAGAGGCAAAGGTGTCCCGTCTTTCGATGAGATGGTGGATTTCGCTTTGGTGGAAGTCGACTTTGACGATCCGACTATGAACGTGCGAGGACGTCGCGCCTTAGCAATCGCTAAACCAACTCCGAGAGGTTATTGACCACGCCGGGGCACGATCAACCTGACCACGAGGGTCTGTTTCCTGCGAGCAAACGAAGAACAAGCAAGAAACTAAGATTGCAATCTGGATATTGCGAATATAAGATGAAAGCTTTATTGATCAAGGTGGGGTTCTGTGACGCCTTTGTCTGGTCGTTGAACACAAACGAAGTACGCGAAGTTGCAGCTATGGCGAACTTTTAATCTAAACAAAACCCAAAGTCTAAACGATGCCCTAAGGGCTGTATATATGGAGGAAGAGGGGGGGGGGGATTTCGTGGCCCTTGGTAGAGGGGTCCGAAATCAACCCTATCTCTTGTTTCCCCAAACATACGGACTCTAAAAATAGACTATACTTATGTATTTCGAAATTACATGGGGCTGGCCCAATAATAAGGTAACGCAGCACCTAAAATAGCCTCAGGACGAAATTTATGAAGTGGCATCTTGTATATTTCGTCAAGGCTTCATGCACCCATTATGGTGGCTTCAAAGTCCTAAAATCATCACTTGTAACTCCGTTCTTGTTCCCCTTGCGCATGGCATCATCTCCATGCTTGTTCTTCCTCCAATGTTCATCCTTCTCCAAGCTAGGCCCTTCATTTGTAAGCAAAACAAATGTATCCAATTTAGGCAGCATCATATTCTCATGAACATTAGAATCATTACCAAGAAACGAAAGTACCTGGTAATTTAGTTGGCATGCACGAGCTCTAGTAATTGGTCCAGTATGTATAGCAGCAGGGGCTGTGGGTGTAACAATTGTATTGATGTCCTCATCATCCTCCCCTTCTTGAAATGAAGTCGCCCTCGACGGAACTTCATCTTCCTCACCCAAATAAGGCTTCAAATCTGCAATGTTAAAAGTGGGACTAACCCCAAAATCTGCAGGCAGCTCAAGTTTATATGCATTATCATTTATTTTCTCTAACACCTTAAAGGGACCATCAGCACGTGGCATTAACTTTGATTTGCGCAAATCAGGAAATCTATCCTTACGCAAATGTAACCAAACAAGATCTCCAGGTGCAAACACAACATGTTTTCTACCCTTATCTGCAGCAAGTTTATATTTAGCATTCATGCGCTCAATGTTTTCCTTAGTTAACTCATGCATTTTTAAAATCAATTCAGCACGTTGTTTAGCATCAAAATTAACCTTCTCCGAAGATGGAAGAGGCAACAAATCAATAGGTGCACGAGGTAGGAAACCATACACAACTTCAAAAGGGCACATCTTAGTAGTAGAATGCAATGAACGATTATAAGCAAATTCAATATGAGGCAAGCATTCCTCCCACATTTTCTTATTATTCTTCAAAACAGCCCTAAGCATAGTAGACAACGTTCTATTGACTACTTCAGTTTGTCCATCAGTTTGGGGGTGACAAGTAGTACTAAAAAGCAGTTTAGTCCCCAACTTAGCCCATAAACATCTCCAAAAGTGGCTTAGAAATTTAGTATCACGATCTGAAACAATAGTATTTGGCACACCATGCAAGCGAATAATTTCACGAAAGAACAAATCAGCAACATTAACAGCATCATCGCTTTTATGACATGGTATAAAGTGTGCCATTTTCGAGAATCTATCCACGACAACAAATATGCTATCCCTCCCCTTCTTTGTTCGAGGTAAACCTAAAACAAAGTCCATAGATATATCCTCCCAAGGAACACTAGGTACAGGCAAAGGCATATATAAACCATGAGGATTGAGTCGTGACTTAGCTTTTTGACATGTAGTGCAGCGAGCAATAAAACGCTCAACATCCCGTCTCATCTTTGGCCAAAAGAAATGTGTAGCAAGTACATCCTCCGTCTTCTTCACGCCAAAGTGTCCCATTAATCCTCCTCCATGCGCCTCCTGCAACAACAAAAGACGAACGGAGCTAGCTGGAATGCATAGCTTGTTAGCACGAAACACAAATCCATCATTAACAACAAACTTGTTCCACATTCTTCCTTCTTTACAATTCTGCATTACATCTTTAAAATCAGCATCATGCACATATTGATCTTTGATGGTCTCCAAACCAAATATTTTGAAGTCAAGTTGTGAAAGCATAGTATAGCGACGAGACAATGCATCAGCAATAACATTTTCTTTTCCCTTCTTGTGTTTAATGACATAAGGAAAAGTCTCAATGAATTCAACCCATTTAGCATGTCTACGATTCAGTTTAGCTTGACTTTTAATATGTTTCAAAGATTCATGATCAGAATGTATAACAAATTCTTTGGGCCATAAATAATGTTGCCATGTTTCTAAAGTCCGAACAAGAGCATATAATTCTTTATCATAAGTAGAATAATTCAGACTAGGCCCACTCAATTTTTCAGAAAAGTATGCAACAGGTTTGCCATCTTGTAATAACACACTTCCTAATCCAATTCCACTAGCATCACATTCAAGCTCAAAAGTCTTATTAAAATCAGGAAGTTGGAGTAAAGGAGCATGTGTCAACTTATCTTTCAATACCGTGAAGGCTTCTTCCTGTACGGTACCCCAAACAAAAGGCACATCCTTCTTTGTAAGCTCGTTGAGAGGTGCAGCAATGGTGCTGAAATCTCTCACAAAACGCCTATAGAATCCAGCGAGGCCAAGAAAACTCCTCCCTTGTGTGACCGTTTTGGGCTGCGGCCAACTCTCAATAGCTTCAATCTTGGCTTTGTCAACTTCAATTCCCTGTGGAGTAACAACATAGCCAAGAAAAGATACTCGGTCGGTGCAAAAGGTGCACTTCCCAAGGTTACCAAACAAACGTGCATCACGTAGAGCAATAAAAACAGCACTTAAATGTTCCAAATGTTCTTCCAAAGATCTGCTATAAATCAGTATGTCATCAAAGTAAACTACCACAAATCGTCCAATGAAAGCACGTAAAACTTCGTTCATTAATCTCATGAAAGTACTAGGTGCATTAGTTAACCCAAAAGGCATGACTAACCACTCATATAATCCAAACTTAGTTTTAAATGCTGTTTTCCATTCATCTCCCAATTTCATACGAATTTGATGGTAGCCACTACGCAAATCAACTTTGGAGAATATTGTAGAGCCACTCAATTCATCAAGCATATCATCTACCTAGGAATAGGATGACGATAACGAATAGTAATATTATTAATGCCTCTACAATCAACACACATACGTGATGTACCATCCTTTTTTGGCACTAGAATAATAGGAACAGCACAAGGACTAAGGGATTCGCGTATATAACCTTTGTCGAGAAGCTCTTGTACTTGACGCATAATCTCCTTCGTCTCCTCTGGATTGGTACGGTATGGTGCACGGTTTGGCAGTGAAGCACCGGGAATTAAGTCAATCTGATGCTCAATCCCTCGAATAGGCGGTAATCCCGGTGGCACGTCTTGTGGAAATACGTCAGCGAACTCCTGCAAAATGTTAGTGACAGCAGGAGGCAAAGATGATAGAGGCGGGGTGTCCGATCTTTCGATGAGATGATAACTATCGATTTGGTGGAGACGACTTTGACGATCTGACTACAAACGTGCACGACGTTGCGCCTTAGCAATCGCTAAACCAATCTCCTGAGGTTACTGACGATGCCGGAAGCACGGTCAGCCTGACCACGAAGGTCTATTCCTGCAAGCAATCGAAGAACGAGCAAGAATATGATAAAGCAATCTGAATATTGCAAATATATATGAGGTATTGATAATGGTGGGGATCCGTAAGCGGTCTTGGTCTGGTCGTTGGACACAAACGAAGTACACGAAGTTGCAATGGCTAACTTTTAACTAAACAAATCCCAAGGAAAAGCTACTAGATGGATCTACTTATATAGGAGCAAGGGGTGGCGGCCAAGGAGGTGGGAGGACGTCCCAAGGCAGCCTAAAACTAAATCTAGGTCGTACAAGGCCAATGGGCCCAAGTGGAGGTGATGTAACACCTTTGGACTTGTAGTTTGACTCGGATTCTGCTGCAGCATCAGATTGTTTCGTCCACAACTCAACGCTCCGGACGAATTTGAAGGTGATTCCAATTGGGTTGGAAAGTGCACGAAATCTAGTTTCCAACAAAAAAAGAATCACCCAATTCGGAGTCCGTATGCAAAACTTGTGTGCGTTTTGAGTCAGGTATGTCTGTGCAGTCCGAATCTGAATCCAGAACGTGAGAGACTTGGACTCTATCTTCTCTTGGGCCAAAAGTGACGTGAGAGAACTTTTTGGACAGCAAATAAACATCTCTTTCTTCCTTATCTTCATATGTGGATTGTACAAATGTCCCATACACCTGCAATTAGACAAAACACAAAAGTGTGTGAAGTATTTTTGTTCTGGATAACATAAATAGATTATTGAATAGTTTGCACTAGAAATCACCTGAAATATGCATATATGCAATATTTTTGGTCATATCCAAGGTAGTCATGTCCTCATCATCCTCCCCTTCTTGAAAATAAAGCCGTCCTCGGCGTTGCTTAATCTGAAATGTGGCTAACAAAAGAGACAAGGTGTACATGTTGTATATGTATATGTCATCCATTTTTACTTCCCTTGATTTTTGCATATATGACACATGAATAGATGAGTAACTTGCATAGTTCATAAAATCTAAAGCCAAAAAATTAGCACAAGAAGTAGAAGGCATGAAAATATTGCAACTCAGTTTGCACATATAAGTGAAGCTCTTATTCATTTCAAAAGATTGACAATGTTCATCATTAAACCATCCCAACATTGGTGAATAAACCTTACTTGCATCAAATTTACATGCTACAACATGCTTAAATAAGCAAACATGCAATAAGTCATTCAACACAGAATCATCACCAAGATTAGAGGTCATATCAAAATGATTAAACATTGGTTCTTTTGCATCAATAGTTAATTCAATGGGTGCACTCAAAATTGTTGGTATTTCAGTTGTTTGATCACATGGCAAAGTCAAATTATCAACGTAGTCCTCTAAAATAGGTGGTGTGATCAAAGTAGTGGGTAGCTCATCAGATGGTGCATTCAAATTGACAAGGCATTCATCATTCTCATGTAGAGATGGAAGATCAGTACCTTTGTCATTACCTCTTATGATCAACTCAGATGATGTAGCCACTCTCGGGGGCGATGTGTCACATGGTGGAGGTGATGTAGTCCTGACAACAACGGATGTGGTTGTCATAGTATGCCTAGTAGTTGAAGGAACAATCATATCAACTCTTGGAATGTGCACCGTGCGCTTGTTCTCCTCGTGGCCAACACGTCGTTTTATTTCCTGTTCAGCTTTGCAAGCAAGATGAAACAAATGGTCCATAGGATAACACTCTTCATGAATTAGTATCTCTTGAATATCACGGTTTAATCCTCCCCAAAATCTATCCATAAAATCATCTTCACTTTCTTCTAAAGAGGAATGCAACAAGGTAGTTTGTAAATCATCATAATATTTTGTTACAGTTTCACTACCTTGTTTTAAGTGTTGCAACTTCTTAATCATGTCACGAGTATAATAAGCAGGGACGAAAGTATGTCGCATGGCAAGTTTCAAATCATCCCAAGTAGTAGGTATATAATCAGGGTGTAACCGACAATATTCACTCCACCAAACCAAAGCATAACCAGTGAAAGAACCAACCGCAACCTTAACCTTTTTATGTTCATCGAAATTATGGGAAGCAAATATATTTTTTATGTCGAACTCCCATTCAATATATAAAGCAGGTTTAAAACGGCCATTAAATGGTGGTATAGATACATTAACCTGATCATGTGCATTTGGATGTTTGTGCACCTCTCGTGACGGTTGTGGTATTTGCAAAGGTGGTGGCACGTCTCCCGCGATCGACGAAGCCCATGAATTGACTCTGGATCCTGTCATGATTAGTAGAACAAGAAACAAAACCCAAAAATAATGTTCCTATAACTACTAGGATGTGGTGGTAAAACGCTCACAGTAAAGCAAATATCAATGTCTTACACGTTCTTACCATGCAGCAGGCGGTGATCGGCAACCAGCGGTGTCAAGTAACTCCGAATATTGAGTAAAGCGATTGCTAGGGGAGCGTACGTATAAACGGTGTAGAAATATGTGGAGCTGGGTTGGCTATATATGGTAGCAAAAGATTAGCAATAATCAATTCAAAGATGCAATGTTGAATAAACGCTCAACGACGGTACTGTGCTGGTCCTAGGCTAGACCGAACTAGAGACGCGAGCCTAGAACACTAATGAGGTCACGTCGTAGCACAACCAGCATCAATGAAGGATACAAAGTAGCTCTGGACAGCAAGATATAAGTGAAGATCACAACGGCAGTAAAGATAATGATGTGAAACAATAGCCAAGTTGTTTTACTGAACAGTGCACAAAACAGATTCCAATCCGAATTCAGGTACGAGATTGATTCTAGATAGATCCAATTTTTTTCTTCTCTCTTTTTTTTCTCACGCTTTTTTTTTCTTTTTCTTCTCCCTCTTTTTCTTTTTTTTCTTTCCTTTTTTCTCTCTTTTTTTTCTTTATCTTCTTTTTCTCCCTCTTTCCAAGACAAACTAGATAAGATGCAGATTCGATCAGGCGAAGATGTGAGTGACCTCAACTATGATTATGACAATAAACAGTGCGTAGCACGTGGTGGAAATTGGTGGATTGGATGGTGGACAGCGGATGGGATAATGATGCAGCGGCTGCGTGACTAATGTGAACAGAACTCGAAACTCTAAAGGAACTAGACAGTAAGACCATTAACTCGACACAACGATGCAACCGATAATTCAACTATGCAAGCAATGAAAAGAAAATTGCAAAGGCTCAGACTGGCTTGGACCAAGGATGAATAGATCTAACTCTTTTTTGTGGCTTTTTCTTGGACAATAGGTAAGAAAATAAATCTAAGCTAGGAAAACTGGAAATTCTCACCGAGCAACCTGAAAACTGATACCACTTGATAGAGGCGGGGTGTCTGATCTTTCGATGAGATGATAACTATCGATTTGGTGGAGACGACTTTGACGATCTGACTACAAACGTGCACGACGTTGCGCCTTAGCAATCGCTAAACCAATCTCCTGAGGTTACTGACGATGCCGGAAGCACGGTCAGCCTGACCACGAAGGTCTATTCCTGCAAGCAATCGAAGAACGAGCAAGAATATGATAAAGCAGTCTGAATATTGCAAATATATATGAGGTATTGATAATGGTGGGTATCCGTAAGCGGTCTTGGTCTGGTCGTTGGACACAAACGAAGTACACGAAGTTGCAATGGCTAACTTTTAACTAAACAAATCCCAAGGAAAAGCTACTAGATGGATCTACTTATATAGGAGCAAGGGGTGGCGGCCAAGGAGGTGGGAGGACGTCCCAAGGCAGCCTAAAACTAAATCTAGGTCGTACAAGGCCAATGGGCCCAAGTGGAGGTGATGTAACACCTTTGGACTTGTAGTTTGACTCGGATTCTGCTGCAGCATCAGATTGTTTCGTCCACAACTCAACGCTCCGGACGAATTTGAAGGTGATTCCAATTGGGTTGGAAAGTGCACGAAATCTAGTTTCCAACAAAAAAAGAATCACCCAATTCGGAGTCCGTATGAAAAACTTGTGTGCGTTTTAAGTCAGGTATGTCTGTGCAGTCCGAATTTGAATCCAGAACGTGAAAGACTTGGACTCTATCTTCTCTTGGGCCAAAAGTGACGTGAGAAAACTTTTTGGACAGCAAATAAACATCTCTTTCTTCCTTATCTTCATATGTGGATTGTACAAATGTCCCATACACCTGCAATTAGACAAAACACAAAAGTGTGTGAAGTATTTTTGTTCTGGATAACATAAATAGATTATTGAATAGTTTGCACTAGAAATCACCTTATGCATATATGCAATATTTTTGGTCATATCCAAGGTAGTCATGTCCTCATCAAAAGAGGAAGGCACGTCCTCGAATGAAAATAATGCCTCTTTGCACACAAAAGCATAGCAAACAGATTTGCTGAAATCTAGCTCATCAATATCAGATTTGGTGGCAAATAAACATGCACTTTTCAATTTAATTTCAGAAGCAACACTAGATGGTTTATTATTAGGCTTCATTTGTTGCTCAAATTCTTTTGCCACAATCTGATTTTCACTCTTATTCTTCTCCTGTTTTGCTTTATTAGCTCTATTAATATCATCTTTCAAAATGGAATCAGGAGTCATAGGAAGCAAAGTAATATTTTTATCCTTATGAACAAGAGTATAGTGATTGTTTCTACCATGGTGTACAGAATTTTTATCAAATTGCCATGGTCTACCAAGTAATAAGGAACATGCTTGCATAGGTACCACATCACAATCTACATAATCAGCATATGTAGAGATACTGAAATGCACACGAACAGTACGTGTTACCTTAACCTTGCCGCTGTTGTTGAACCATTGGATGTAGTAAGGATGTGGATGTGGTCTTGTGGTGAGAGAAAGCTTCTCCACCATCTCCATGCTAGCCAAGTTGTTGCAACTACCTCCGTCTATGATGACGCGCACAGAACGTTCCTTCACAACTCCCTTGGTATGGAACAAATTGTGCCTCTGATTTTGCTCAGCTTGTGTGACCTGCACACTCAAAACACGTTGAGCAACTAAACATTCATACCTGTCAGCGTCTTCAGGAGCCATGTATTGCGTCTCATGATCAGAATCATCTCCACCATGTTCTTCACGTGTAATAAGAGCCAAAGTCTCCTCATCATAGTCACTAGCGGACTCATATCCACCATCCGCGGTAGCAATCATCACACGCGGAGATTTGCATTCTCTCGCATAATGACCTCCTCCCTTACAACGACGACAAATAATATCACTTGTGTGCCCTGTTGATGCCATGGAAGAAGAAGAACTCCGTGCAGGCCCAGCAGGTGCGCTCTTGGCAGATAATGGTGGTTGTGCCTGTTTTCTTGTATCACGACTGGAGGAGGCACCTAATTGAGGTGCTGGTGCAGTTGAAGTAGAAGATGCACGCGGTGTCCATGATGAAGGTCGGCCTGCAGAAAAGTTAGTTCGCCCCAATGCTTGTCGATCCTGCACTTCACGTTCAGCTTTACACGCAAGATGGAATAAACGAGTGATATTAGTATACTCCTTATAGTCTAGAATGGTCTGAATCTCTCTATTTAATCCACCCAGAAAACGTGCAAGCATAGCTTCATTCTCCTCAACAATACCACATCTAATCATGCCAGTTTGTAATTCCTGATAATATTCTTCTACAGAATTTTTCCCTTGTCTTAAACGCTGCAATTTTTGAAGCAATTCACGTTGATAATATGGTGGAACCCAACGCGTACGCATAGCAGTTTTCAAAGCAGCCCAAGTAGTTGGAATAGGATATAATCTACAATGTTCAGACCACCATACACATGCAAAACTAGTGAAAGCACAAACAGCAGCAGCAACTCGTCTCTCCTCAGGATATTGTAAACATGTAAATCGTTGTTTAGTTTCTAACTCCCAAGTAAGATATATATCAGGAACATATCTACCCTCAAATGGTGGAATATTCAATTTCAGTTTAGGAATATGGACATCATCTCGTACCTGAGGTGGTGGTGCAGGCCTACCATTACGAATATATACCTGAGGTCGACCTGCTGGTGGTGGTGCTGGTGGCTGCTCGTAGATCTGATTTTGATCAACCTCATCCTCATAATCGCCCGCATACGCATCATCCTCCTGGGTACCAGCACCAGCAGTAGCAGGAGCCAAAGAAACACCAACAGTAGTAGCAGCGGCACCAGAATTTTGTCCTGGCACAATAGGAACACGCTGTGCTCGTCCATACTGATTCGGAAGGGGGCGTAGTTGTTGTTGTTGCAGAGGTGCGACAGGTGCAGCCGGTGGTGGAAGACGCGCAAGCAGTTCATTAAATCTGTTATCGAGCTTTGTTTCGAACGTCTTCTCAAGGCCAGTGATCTTCTCCATGGCCTCTTCAAAATTGTTCAGCACATCTTGTACCTGTTCAGTCATCATTTGCTGAAACTTATCATGAAGCTCCTTGTTCGATAAGTTCTCCCAGTCAATCTCGTCGGCTTGTGATCCTGGCATGGTTAGCAGCAATAGAAACACACAAGAATATGATCCTACAGACTACTAAGAAGTGGTGGTGGTGTATCACAAATCCGTCAAGCAAATCTCAAATTCTTACCAGTTCTTACCCAGCAGCAGGCGGTGATCGGCAACCGTTGTAGTCAAAAACTCTCAAAGCTTGGATAGAGCGATTACCAGGGAGAGTCAAACACACGACGTAGATGTATGTGGAGCTGGGAAGGCTTATAGTATGGTAGCAAAAAGGGTCAGCAATAATCAATTCAGAGATGCAAAGTTGAATAAACGCTCAGCGACGGTACTGTGCTGGTCCTAGGCTAGACTATGCTAGAGACGCGAGCCTAGAACACCAACAAAATCACGGCGCGGCACGTAAACAACGGAAAAGCACACTCTGAAATTTTTCTTTTCGCTCTCTTTTTTTTTTGCGCTTTGTATTTTTTTTTGCGCTGCTTTTTTTTTGCGAAAAAGCACTATAATGGCGAGTGTCTCAAAACTCTTCCTAGGTCAAACTGACAGGATGGGCACGAAATTTTTTTTTTCGAATTTTTTTTTTCGACTGCCCGGACCCAAAAACTGGAAACGGGTCAAAAAAACTTCCTATAATGGCACCTGTCTCAAAACACTCAGAAACACCTAAAAATAGGATAGCCAGAAATTTTTTCGAAAAATGCGTTTTCGAAAAATTTTGGGCCTAAACGGAGCGTGGCTACCCGACTCTTTTTTTTTCCGAAACCTACTCCGGCAAGGAAACACGAATCGGAATCTAGATGGATCTCAAAAACAAACCTAATATGACAAGAACTCGGATTGGTGGTGGATATATGGTGGTAGATGGCAGCGGTGGTGGTATATGACAGCTGTGGTGGTATATGGATACGGATTCGAAGCGGTGGCGGATAAGCGGTGGTGGTAGATGGCAGGGGTGATGATGATGGTGCGGCGGCGGCGTGACAACTTATGACCAGAACTCGAAACTCTAAAAGACTAGACTCTAAGACCAACAACTAGAAACGACGATGCAACCATAAATTCAACAAAGCAAAACCCTAAAAAGATTATGCAAAGGCTCAGATTGGTTCGGATATGATGAACTAACCCTAATTTTTTTGTGGCTTTTTCGTGGACTGTAGGTATGAAGAACAGACTCGATCTAAACTACGAAAAACTGTAAAATCTCACCGAGCAACCTGGAAATCTGATACCACTTGATAGAGGCAAAGGTGTCCCGTCTTTCGATGAGATGGTGGATTTCGCTTTGGTGGAAGTCGACTTTGACGATCCGACTACGAACGTGCGAGGACGTCGCGCCTTAGCAATCGCTAAACCAACTCCGAGAGGTTATTGACCACGCCGGGGCACGATCAACCTGACCACGAGGGTCTGTTTCCTGCGAGCAAACGAAGAACAAGCAAGAAACTAAGATTGCAATCTGGATATTGCGAATATAAGATGAAAGCTTTATTGATCAAGGTGGGGTTCTGTGACGCCTTTGTCTGGTCGTTGAACACAAACGAAGTACGCGAAGTTGCAGCTATGGCGAACTTTTAATCTAAACAAAACCCAAAGTCTAAACGATGCCCTAAGGGCTGTATATATGGAGGAAGAGGGGGGGAATTTCGTGGCCCTTGGTAGAGGGGTCCGAAATCAACCCTATCTCTTGTTTCCCCAAACATACGGACTCTAAAAATAGCCTATACTTATGTATTTCGAAATTACATGGGGCTGGCCCAATAATAAGGTGACGCAGCACCTAAAATAGCCTCGGGACGAAATTTATGAAGTGACATCTTGTATATTTCGTCCAAGGCTTCATGCACCCATTATGGTGGCTTCAAAGTCCTGAAATCATCACTTGTAACTCCGTTCTTGTTCCCCTTGCGCATGCCATCATCTCCATGCTTGTTCTTGCTCCAATGTTCATCCTTCTCCAAGCTAGGCCCTTCATTTGTAAGCAAAACAAATGTATCCAATTTAGGCAGCATCATATTCTCATGAACATTAGAATCATTACCAAGAAACGAAAGTACCTGGTAATTTAGTTGGCGTGCACGAGCTCTAGTAATTGGTCCAGTATGTATAGCAGCAGGGGCTTTGGGTGTAACAATTGTATTGATGTCCTCATCATAACCCCTTACTGGATTTTTACTGATTTTTTCCCTTTTAGCCATGCGTTGTTTATTTGTTTATTTTTTTTAGTAGACATGATTCTTTCATGTTATTTCATTTTCATACAGCTCATGTTTGGACAGAACCAAAATCATACAATGCAATGCGACATATATCGACCTGAGTGATCTTGTCGAGTCTGTGAGGCCTACTGGTAAAATGTCGAAGAATGTAGTTGTGTGTGGGATTGACTACATCAACATGCATGTGGACATTTGTCCCGACAAGACGATCATGCAGTACATCGTGACCTGCAAAATATGGGATGGTGACTTCCACCATCAAATCATGAGGAAACATTTTGCCGCGCATGGTGATTTCAAGCTTACACTGAAAAATATGTGAGTGTTTCTTCTCATTGTAGATGTTCTATTTTTTGCATGGTATGTTTGTCCATAGTTATTTTTGATATGTGGGCTACATACTTTTTGTGGCAGCTGTTTCATTTGGCAACAGTTGCCATGGTAAGGAAGTGTCAACTTTAATGGAACTCAAGTGGCAACTTCATTTAAAATATTGGGCAACTTTGTTTAACCATGGATGGCAACTTCTGACAATTACACATGGCAATTAAACCCTTTTCCAATGTGTCCACTTGGCCATTTGATGCTTGCTTTCATATATCCATTATTGCAAATCGCGATATTACATATCATTTTTCCAACTACATAAATCTGTTTTGATGTCAACTCTTTTTTTTTCTTTTTTACTTGCAGATCATGTTCCCCATGTTCCAGCTGCTTGCACCAGATAACCCAGATGAAAAGTGTGGTCACCACTACACCATTTGCCTTGACATTAAGAACCAACATTTTGAAGTTCT
Organism: Triticum aestivum; assembly: GCF_018294505.1. Classification (NCBI taxonomy): domain Eukaryota; kingdom Viridiplantae; phylum Streptophyta; class Magnoliopsida; order Poales; family Poaceae; genus Triticum; species Triticum aestivum. Next base: position 363,823,785 of record NC_057798.1, on the reverse strand, counting down.
TGATTCAATCCATTTGGGAGATGACGAAGATCTTACTACTCATGTTGAATTCTTTATCAACAACCTGAAAGAGACCTGGAACTGTCATTACGAAAACTCAAACGTCTAGATCAGTCATTTTCCAATCGAGTACATCACGACTGAGAAGCAAGAAAATGGGTAATTACTATCTTTTCATGTGTTTTCTACCTCAATTTTGACCCTTTTCATTTCTTCATCAAAGTTTATCATGTTTCTGTTGGCATGTGTTCACCTGTTTGTTTCGTTCTAGGCATGACTGCGGGTTTTACATGTTGGAATACCTTCCAAAGTGGGAAGGTCGACGGGACCGTGTGATCACAACTGCAATGGTCATCGATCTCCATAAAATATATACATGGAACTGGTTGATGAATGAAGATTTCAACACACAGGCTTCAACTCGAGAATTCATAGAGGGAGCTGTCAAAACCGCGAACAAAAAGTGCAAGTGATCACGTGATGCTCCATACACATGCCTACCTGTTGGGGAACATAGTAATTTCAAAAAAAAATCTTACGCACACGCAAGATCATGGTGATGCATAGCAACGAGCGGGGAGAGTGAGTCCACGTACCCACGTAGACCGAAAGCGGAAGCGTTAGCACAACACGGTTGATGTAGTCGTACGTCTTCACGATCCGACCGATCCAAGTACCGAACATACGGCACCTCCGAGTTCAGCACACGTTCAACTCGATGATGTCCCGCAAACTCCGATCCAGCAGAGCTTCATAGGAGAGTTCCGTCAGCACGATGGCGTGATGATGGTGATGATGTTGCTACCGACGCAGGGCTTCGCCTAAGCACCGCTACGATATGACCGAGGTAGAATATGGTGGAGGGGGGCACCGCACACGGCTGGGAAAGATCAACAGATCAACTTGTGTGTCTATGGGGTGCCCCCCCTCCCCGTATATAAAGGAGTGGAGGAGGGGAGGGGCCGGCCCTCTCTATGGCGCGCCCTGTGGAGTCCTACTCCCACCGGGAGTAGGATTCCCCCCCCCTTCCATGTAGTAGGAGTAGGAGTCAAGGAAAGGGAAGAGAGAAGAGAAGGAAGGAGGGGCGCCGCCCCTCCCCTAGTCCAATTTGGACTAGGCCTTGGGGGGCGCGCGGCCTGCCTCTCTCTCTCTCTCTCTCTCTCTCTCTCTCTTAAAGCCTAATAAGGCCCATACACTACCCGGCAAATTCCCGTAACTCTCTGGTACTCCGATAAATACCCGAATCACTCGGAACCTTTCCGATGTCCGAATATAGTCGTCCAATATATCAATATTTATGTCTTGACCATTTCGAGACTCCTCGTTATGTCCCCAATCTCATCCGGGACTCCGAACTACCTTCGGTACATCAAAACACATAACTCATAATATAAATCGTCACCGAACGTTAAGCGTGCGGACCCTACGGGTTCGAGAACTATGTAGACATGACCGAGACACATCTCCGGTCAACAACCAATAGCGGAACCTGGATGCTCATATTGGCTTCCACATATTCTATGAAGATCTTTATCGGTCAAACTGCAAAATAACATACGTTGTTCCCTTTGTCATCGGTATGTTACTTGCCCGAGATTCGATCGTCGGTATCTCAATACCTAGCTCAATCTCGTTACCGGCAAGTCTCTTTACTCGTTCCGTAATACATCATCCCGCAACTAACTCATTAGTCATATTTCTTGCAAGGCTTATAGTGATATGCATTACCGAGAGGGCTCAGATATACCTCTCCGACAATCGGAGTGACAAATCCTAATATTGATCTATGCCAACTCAACAAGTACCATCGGAGACACCTGTAGAGCACCTTTATAATCACCCAGTTACGTTGTGACGTTTGGTAGCACACAAAGTGTTCCTCCGGTATTCGGGAGTTGCATAATCTCATAGTCATAGGAACATGTATAAGTCATGAAGAAAGCAATAGCAACATACTAAACGATCAAGTGCTAAGCTAGCGGAATGGGTCAAGTCAATCACATCATTCTCTAATGATGTGATCCCGTTAATCAAATGACAACTCATGTCTATGGCTAGGAAACTTAACCATCTTTGATTCAACGAGCTAGTCAAGTAGAGGCATACTAGTGACACTTTGTTTGTCTATGTATTCACACATGTACTAAGTTTCCGGTTAATACAATTCTAGCATGAATAATAAACATTTATCATGAAATAAGGAAATAAATAATAACTTTATTATTGCCTCTAGGGCATATTTCCTTAGGTCTCCCACTTGCACTAGAGTCAGTAATCTAGTTCACATCATCACCAATATTCATATATGTATATGATTAACACCCATAGTTCACATCATCATGTGACCAACACCCAAAAGGGTTTACTAGAGTCAATAATCTAGTTCACATCTCTATGTGATTAACCCCCAAAGAGTACTAAGGTATGATCATGTTTTGCTCGTGAGAGAAGTTTAGTCAATGGGTCTGCCACATTCAGAGCCGTATGTATTTTGCAAATATTCTATGTCTATAATGCTCTGCACGGAGCTACTCTAGCTAATTGCTCCCATTTTCAATATGTATCCAGATTGAGACTTAGTGTCATCTGGATCGGTGTAAAAGCTTGCATCAACGTAACTCTTTACGACGAACTCTTTATCACCTCTATAACCGAGAAATATTTCCTTAGTCCTTACTAAGGATATTCTTGACCGCTGTCCAGTGATCTACTTCTAGATCAAAAATTATACTCCCTTGCCAAACTCAGAGCAAGGTATACAATAGGTCTGGTACACAGCATAGCATACTTTATAGAACCTATGACTAAGACATAGGGAATGACTTTTCATTCTCTTTCTATTTTCTGCCATGGTCGGGTTTTGAGTCTTACTCAACTTCACACCTTGCAACACAGACAAGAACTTCTTCTGTGACTGTTCCATTTTGAATTACTTCAAAATCTTATCAAGGTATGTACTCATTGAAAAATCTTATCAAGCGTCTTGATCTATCTCTATAGATCTTGATGATCAACGTGTAAGCAGCTTCACCGAGGTCTTTCTTTGAAAAACTCTTATTCAAGTATCCTTTTATGCTATCCAGAATTTCTATATCATTTCCAATCAACAATATGTCATCTACATATAGTATTAGAAATGCTACAGAGCTCCCACTCACTTTCTTGTAAATACAGGCTTCTCCAAAAGTCTGTATAAAACCATATGCTTTGATCACACTATCAAAATGTTTATTCCAACTCCGAGAGGCTTGCACCAGTCCATAAATGGATCGCTGGAGCTTGCACACTTTGTTAGCACCTTTTGGATCGATAAAACCTTCTGGTTGCATCATATACAACTCTTCTTTAATAAATCCATTAAGGAATATAGTTTTTTACATCCATTTGCCAGATTTCATAAAATGTGGCAATTGCTAACATGATTCGGACAGACTTAAGCATCGATACGAGTCAGAAAATCTCATCGTATTCAACACCTTGAACTTGTCGAAAAACCTTTTGCGACAAGTCGAGCTTTGTAGATAGTAACACTACTATCAGCGTCTGTCTTCCTCTTGAAGATCCATTTATTTTCTATGGCTCGCCGATCATTGGCAAGTCCACCAAAGTCCACACTTTGTTCTCATACATGGATCTCATCTCGGATTTCATGGCCTTCAAGCCATTTCGCGGAATCTGGGCTCATCATCGCTTCCTCATAGTTCGTAGGTTCATCATGGCCTAGTAACATGACTTCTAGAACAGGATTACCGTACCACTCTGGTGTGGACTATACTTTGGAAGACCTACCAGGTTCTGTAGTAACTTAATCTGAAGTTTCATGATTATCATCATTAGCTTCCTCACTAATTGGTACAGGAATCACTGGAACTGATTTCTGTGATGAACTACTTTCCAATTAGGGAGAAGGTACGATTACCTTATCAAACTCTACTTTCCTCCCACTCAATTCTTTCGAGAGAAACTCCTTCTCTAGAAAGGATCCATCTTAGCAACGAATATCTTGCCTTCGGATCTGTGACAGAAGGTGTACCCAACAGTTTCCTTTGGGTATTCTATGAAGACGCACTTCTCCGATTTGGTTTCGAGCTTATCAGGTTGAAACTTTTTCACATAAGCTTCGCAGCCCCAAACTTTAAGAAATGACAACTTTGGTTTCTTGCCAAACCACAGTTCATAAGGCGTCGTCTCAACAGATTTTGATGGTGCCCTATTTAAAGTGAGTGCAGTTGTCTCTAATGCATAACCCCAAAACAATAGTGGTAAATCGGTAAGATACATCATAGATCGCACCATATCCAATAAAGTGCAATTACGGCGTTCAGACACATCATTATGCTATGGTGTTCCATGTGGCGTGAGCTGTGAAACTATTCCACATTGTTTTTAAATGAAGGCCAAACTCGTAACTCAAACATTCTCCTCCACGATCAGATCATAGAAACTTTATTTTTCTTGTTACAATGATTCTCCACTTCACTCTGAAATTCTTTGAACTTTTCAACTGTTTCAAACTTGTGTTTCATTAAGTAGATATACCCATATCTGCTCAAATCATCTATGAAGGTCGGAAAATAACGATACATGCCACGAGCGTCAACACTCATAGGACCGCAAACATCGGTATGTATTATTTTCAATAAGTCACTAGCTCGTTCCATTGTTCCGGAGAACGGAGTTTTAGTCATCTTGCCCATAAGGCACGGTTCGCAAGCATCAAATGATTCATAATCAAGTGATTCCAAAAATCCATCTTTATGGAGTTTCTTCATGCGCTTTACACCGATATGACCCAAACGGCAGTGCCACAAATATGTTGTACTATCATTATCAACTTTGCATCTTTTGGCATCAATATAATGAATATGTGTATTACCATGATAGAGATCCAACAAACTATTTTCATTGGGTGTATTACCATCAAAAATTTTATTCATATAAACAGAACAACAATTATTCTCTGATTTTAAATGAATAAATGTATTGCAATAAACATCATCAAATCATATTCATGCTCAACGCAAACGCCAAATAACATTTATTTAGGTTCAATACTAATCTCGAAAGTATAGGGAGTGTGTGATGATGATCATATCAATCTTGGAACCACTTCCAAGACACATCATCACTTCACTCTCAACTAGCCTCTGTTTATTCTGTAACTCCTGTTTCGAGTTACTAATCTTAGCAACCGAACAAGTATCAAATACTCTGGGGCTACTATAAACACTAGTAAGGTACACATCAATAACCTGTATATTAAAGATACCCTTGTTCACTTTGCCATCCTTCTTATCCACCAAATATTCAAGGCATTTCCGCTTCCAGTGACCATTTCCTTTGAAGTAGAAGCACTTAGTTTCAGGCTTTGGTCCAGCTTTGGGCTTCTTCATGGGAGTGACAACTTGCTTGCCATTCTACTTGAAGTTCCCTTTCTTTTCCTTTGCATTTTTCTTGAAACTAGTGGTCTTATTAATCATCAACACTTGATGCTCTTTTCTTGATTTGTACCTTCGTCGATTTCAGCATCACGAAGAGATCGGGAATTGTTTTCGTCATCCCTTGCATATTATAGTTCATCACGAAGTTCCAGTAACTTGGTGATGGTGACTAGAGAACTCTTTCAATCACTATCTTATCTGGAAGATTAACTCCCACTTGATTCAAGCGATTGTAGTACTCAGACAATCTGAGCACATGCTCACTGCTTGAGCTATTCTCCTCCATCTTTTAGCTATAGAACTTGTTGGAAATTTAATATATCTCAACTCGGGTATTTGCTTGAGATATTAACTTCAACTCCTGGAACATCTCATATGGTCCATGACGTTCAAATCGTCTTTGAAATCCCGATTCTAAGCCGTTAAGCATGGTGCACTAAACTATCGAGTAGTCGTCATATTGAGCTAGTCAAACGTTCATAACGTCTGCATCTGCTCCTGCAATAGGTCTGTCACCTAGCGGTGCATCAAGGACATAATTCTTCTGTGTGGCAATGAGGATAAACCTCAGATCACGGACCCAGTCCGCATCATTGCTACTATCATCTTTCAACTTAGTTTTCTCTAGGAACACATATAAAACATAGGGAAGCAACAACACGAGCTATTGATCTACAACATTATTTGCAAAATACTATCAGAACTAAGTTCATGATAAATTAAAGTTCAATTAATCATATTACTTAAGAACTCCCACTTAGATAGACATCCTGTTGTGGGTGGAACCCTATGTGGAGATCTTTCACGAATTGGAGGGGGAATCCCCAAGAACAAGATGAACACAAGAGGGAAAACAAGAGGAACACTCAACAACAAGTCCAAATCACACATCCACTAGACTAACAATCACACAAGATCCACAAGGTACATGAACAATCAAAGGTGAAATAAGATACATGGTAGAGTTCATCCCAAATCCTATGAAGGAGATGAGGGCTTGATGATCCTATGATGGGGATCCTTCCCCAAGGAGGAGGTCTTGATGTTTGGTCACTCCAAGAGGAGGTCTTGATCTCCTAGTGGAGTAGATCCATGGAGCAAAGCTCACAAATGTCTATCAAATACTTTGCTATCCCTCTAAATGAGCTAGGTGGGGGGTACTTATAGTCTAGGGGTGAAATAAGAGGTGGAGATGGCTACATGGGCAAAAGCACAACAAGGCACGCAGGCCCTCTGAGTGGTCCGGGCACCCGGTGCAAAGAGGCCCGGGCACCCGGAGGTGGTGCGGCTGTAGGTGGCCGGGCACCCGGGGCCGAAGGGCCGGGCACACGGGCTGGACAGGGCCGGCTGTAGATGGCCCGGGCTGATGAGGACATCAATACAATTGTTACACCCACAGCCCCTGCTGCTATACATACTAGACCAATTACTAGAGCTCGCGCACGCCAACTAAATTACCAGGTACTTCTATTTCTTGGTAATGATTCTAATGTTCATGAGAATATGATGTTGCCTAAATTGGATACATTTGTTTTGCTTACAAATGAAGGGCCTAGCTTGGAGAAGGATGAACATTGGAGCAAGAACAAGCATGGAGATGATGGCATGCGCAAGGGGAACAAGAACGGAGTTACAAGTGATGATTTCTGGACTTTGAAGCCACCATAATGGGTGCATGAAGCCTTGGACGAAATATACAAGATGCCACTTCATAAATTTCGTCCTGAGGCTATTCTAGGTGCTGCGTCACTTTATTATTGGGCCAGGCCCATGTAATTTTGAAATACATAAGTATATGCTATTTTTAGAGTCTGTATGTGTGGGGAAACAAGAGATAGGGTTGATTTCGGACCCCTCCACCAAGGGCCACGAAATTCCCCCCTCTTCCTCCATATATACAGCCCTTAGGGCATCGTTTAGACTTTGGGTTTTGTTTAGATTAAAAGTTCGCCATAGCTGCAACTTCGAGTACTTCGTTTGTGTTCAACAACCAGACAAAGGCGTCACAGAACCCCACCTTGATCAATAAAGCTTTCATCTTATATTCGCAATATCCAGATTGCAATCTCAGTTTCTTGCTTGTTCTTCGTTTGCTCACAGGAAACAGACCCTCGTGGTCAGGTTGATCGTGCTCCGGCGTGGTCAATAACCTCTCGGAGTTGGTTTAGCGATTGCTAAGGCGCGACGTCCTCGCACGTTCGTAGTCGGATCGTCAAAGTCAACTTCCACCAAAGCAATATCCATCATCTCATCGAAAGACGGGACACCTTTGCCTCTATCAAGTGGTACATCCTATTATTCTAGTACCGAAAAAGGATGGTACATCACGTATGTCTGTTGATTGTAGAGCATTAATAATATTACTATTCATTATCGTCATCCTATTTCTAGGCTAGATGATATGCTTGATAAATTGAGTGGCTCTACAATATGCTCCAAAGTTGATTTGCATAGTGCATACCATCAAATTCGTATGAAATTGGGAGATGAATGGAAAACAGCATTTAAAACTAAGTTTGGATTATATGAGTGGTTAGTCATGCCTTTTGGGTTAACTAATGCACCTAGTACTTTCATGAGATTAATGAACGAAGTTTTACGTGCTTTCATTGGACGATTTGTGGTAGTTTACTTTGATGACATATTGATATATAGCAGATCTTTGGAAGAACATTTGGAACATTTACGTGTTGTTTTTATTGCTCTACGTGATGCACGTTTGTTTGGTAACCTTGGGAAGTGCACCTTTTGCACCGACCGAGTATCTTTTCTTGGCTATGTTGTTACTCCACAGGGAATTGAAGTTGATAAAGCCAAGATTGAAGCTATTGAGAGTTGGCCGCAGCCCAAAACGGTCACACACGTGAGGAGTTTTCTTGGCCTCGCTGGATTCTATAGGCATTTTGTGAGAGATTTCAGCACCATTGCTGCACCTCTCAATGAGCTTACAAAGAAAGATGTGCCTTTTCTTTGGGGTACCGCACAGGAAGAAGCCTTCTCCGTATTGAAAGATAAGTTGACACATGCTCCTTTACTCCAACTTCCTGATTTTAATAAGACTTTTGAGCTTGAATGTGATGCTAGTGGAATTGGATTAGGAGGTGTGTTATTACAAGAGGGCAAACCCGTTGCATACTTTTCTGAAAAATTGAGTGGGCCTAGTCTGAATTATTCTACTTATGATAAAGAATTATATGCTCTTGTTCGGACTTTAGAAACATGGCAACATTATTTATGGCCCAAAGAATTGGTTATACATTCTGATCATGAATCTTTGAAACATATTAAAAGTCAAGCTAAACTGAATCGTGGACATGCTAAATGGGTTGAATTCATTGAGACTTTCCCTTATGTCATTAAACACAAGAAGGGAAAAGAAAATGTTATTGCTGATGCATTGTCTCGTCGCTATACTATGCTTTCACAACTTGACTTCAAATTTTTTGGTTTGGAGACCATCAAAGATCAATATGTGCATGATGCTGATTTTAAAGATGTAATGCAGAATTGTAAAGAAGGAAGAATGTGGAACAAGTTCGTCGTTAACGACGGATTTGTGTTTCGTGCTAACAAGCTATGCATTCCAGCTAGCTCTGTTCGTCTTTTGTTGTTGCAGGAGGCACATGGAGGAGGACTAATGGGACACTTTGGCGTGAAGAAGACAGAGGACGTACTTGCTACACATTTCTTTTGGCCAAAGATGAGACGGGATGTTGAGCGTTTTATTGCTCGCTGCACTACATGTCAAAAAGCTAAGTCACGACTCAATCCTCATTGTTTATATATGCCTTTGCCTGTACCTAGTGTTCCTTGGGAGGATATATCTATGGACTTTGTTTTAGGTTTACCTCGAACAAAGAAGGGGAGGGATAGCATATTTGTTGTCGTGGATAGATTCTCGAAAATGGCACACTTTATACCATGTCATAAAAGCGATGATGTTGTTAATAATGCTGATTTGTTCTTTCATGAAATTATTTGCTTGCATGGTGTGCCAAATACTATTGTTTCAGATCGTGATACTAAATTTCTTAGCCACTTTTGGAGATGTTTATGGGCTAAGTTGGGGACTAAACTGCTTTTTAGTACTACTTGTCACCCCCAAACTGATGGACAAACTGAAGTAGTCAATAGAACATTGTCTACTATGCTTAGGGCTGATTTGAAGAATAATAAGAAAATGTGGGAGGAATGCTTGCCTCATATTGAATTTGCTTATAATCGTTCATTGCATTCTACTACTAAGATGTGCCCTTTTGAAGTTGTGTATGGTTTCCTACCTCGTGCACCTATTGATTTGTTGCCTCTTCCATCTTCGGAGAAGGTTAATTTTGATGCTAAACAACATGCTGAATTGATTTTAAAAATGCATGAGTCAACTAAGGAAAACATTGGGCGTATGAATGCTAGATATAAACTTGCTAGAAAACATGTTGTGTTTGCACCTGGAGATCTTCTTTGGTTACATTTGCATGAGGATAGATTTCCTGATTTGCGCAAATCAAAGCTAATGCCACGTGCAAATGGTCCCTTTAAGGTGTTGGAGAAAATAAATGATAATGCATATAAACTTGAGCCGCCTGCAGATTTTGGGGTTAGTCCCACTTTTAACATTGCAGATTTGAAGCCTTATTTGGGTGAGGAAGATGAACTTCCATCGAGGACGACTTCATTTCAAGAAGGGGAGGATGATGAGGACATCAATACAATTGTTACACCCACAGCCCCTGCTGCTATACATACTGGACCAATTACTAGACTTCGCGCACGCCAACTAAATTACCAGGTACTTTCGTTTCTTGGTAATGATTCTAATGTTCATGAGAATATGATGCTGCCTAAATTGGATACATTTGTTTTGCTTACAAATGAAGGGCCTAGCTTGGAGAAGGATGAACATTGGAGCAAGAACAAGCATGGAGATGATGGCATGCGCAAGGGGAACAAGAACGGAGTTGCAAGTGATGATTTCAGGACTTTGAAGCCACCATAATGGGTGCATGAAGCCTTGGACGAAATATACAAGATGCCACTTCATAAATTTCGTCCCGAAGCTATTCTAGGTGCTGCGTCACTTTATTATTGGGCCAGTGATGAGGACATCAATACAATTGTTACACCCACAGCCCCTGCTGCTATACATACTGGACCAATTACTAGAGCTCGTGCACGCCAACTAAATTACCAGGTACTTTCGTTTCTTGGTAATGATTCTAATGTTCATGAGAATATGATGCTGCCTAAATTGGATACATTTGTTTTGCTTACAAATGAAGGGCCTAGCTTGGAGAAGGATGAACATTGGAGCAAGAACAAGCATGGAGATGATGTCATGCGCAAGGGGAACAAGAACGGAGTTACAAGTGATGATTTCAGGACTTTGAAGCCACCATAATGGGTGCATGAAGCCTTGGACGAAATATACAAGATGCCACTTCATAAATTTCGTCCCGAGGCTATTTTAGGTGTTGCGTCACCTTATTATTGGGCCAGGCCCATGTAATTTCGAAATACATAAGTATAGGCTATTTTTAGAGTCCGTATGTGTGGGGAAACAAGAGATAGGGTTGATTTCGGACCCCTCCACCAAGGGCCACGAAATTCCCCCCTCTTCCTCCATATATACAGCCCTTAGGGCATCGTTTAGACTTTGGGTTTTGTTTAGATTAAAAGTTCGCCATAGCTCCAACTTCGCGTACTTCGTTTGTGTTCAACGACCAGACAAAGGCGTCACAGAACCCCACCTTAAACAATAAAGCTTTCATCTTATATTCGCAATATCCAGATTGCAATCTCAGTTTCTTGCTTGTTCTTCGTTTGCTCGCAGGAAACAGACCCTCGTGGTCAGGTTGATCGTGCTCCGGCGTGGTCAATAACCTCTCGGAGTTGGTTTAGCGATTGCTAAGGCGCGACGTCCTCGCACGTTCGTAGTCGGATCGTCAAAGTCGACTTCCACCAAAGAGAAATCCATCATCTCATCGAAAGACGGGACACCTCCGCCTCTATCAAGTGGTATCAGATTTCCAGGTTGCTCGGTGAGATTTTACAGTTTTTCGTAGTTTAGATCGAGTCTGTTCTTCATACCTACAGTCCACGAAAAAGCCACAAAAAAAATTAGGGTTAGTTCATCATATCCGAACCAATCTGAGCCTTTGCATAATCTTTTTAGGGTTTTGCTTTGTTGAATTTGCGGTTGCATCGTCGTGTCTAGTTGCTGGTCTTAGAGTCTAGTCTTTTAGAGTTTCGAGTTCTGGTCATAAGTTGTCACGCCGCCGCCGCACCATCATCATCGCCCCTGCCATCTACCACCACCGCTTATCCGCCACCGCTCCGAATCCGTATCCATATACCACCACCAATCCGTGTCCATATACCACCACCGATCCATATCCATATACTACCACCGCTACCACCACCGCTGCCATATACCACCACCATATATCCACCACCAATCCGAGTTCCTTGCTTATTAGGTTTGTTTTCGGGATCCATCTAGATTCCGATTCGTGTTTCCTTGCCGGAGTAGGTTTCGGAAAAAAAAAGAAAGAAAAGAGTCGGGTAGCCACGCTCCGTTTAGGCCCAAAATTTTTCGAAAACGCATTTTTCGAAAAAAATTCTGGCTATCCTATTTTTAAGTGTTTCTGAGTGTTTTGAGACAGGTGCCATTATAGGAAGTTTTTTTTGACCCGTTTCCAGTTTTTGGGTCCGGGCAGTCGAAAAAAAAAATTGGTCGAAAAATTTCGTGCCCATCCTGTCAGTTTGAGCTAGGAAGAGTTTTGAGACACTCGCCATTATAGTGATTTTTCGCAAAAAAAAAGCAGCGCAAAAAAAAAGAGCGAAAAAAAAATTTCAGAGTGTGCTTTTCCCTTGTTTACGTGCCGCGCCGTGATTTTGTTGGTGTTCTAGGCTCGCGTCTCTAGCACAGTCTAGCCTAGGACCAGCACAGTACCGTCGTTGAGCGTTTATTCAACTTTGCATCTCTGAATTGATTATTACTGACCCTTTTTGCTACCATACTATAAGCCTTCCCAGCTCCACATACATCTACGTCGTGTGTTTGACTCTCCCTGGTAATCGCTCTATCCAAGCTTTGAGAGTTTTTGACTACAACGGTTGCCGATCACCGCCTGCTGTTGGGTAAGAACTGGTAAGAATTTGAGATTTGCTTGACGGATTTGTGATACACCACCACCACTTCTTAATAGTCTGTAGGATCATATTCTTGTGTGTTTCTATTGCTGCTAACCATGCCAGGATCACAAGCCGACGAGATTGACTGGGAGAACTTATCGAACAAGGAGCTTCATGATAAGTTTCAGCAAATGATGACTGAACAGGTACAAGATGTGCTGAACAATTTTGAAGAGGCCATGGAGAAGATCACTGGCCTTGAGAAGACGTTCGAAACAAAGCTCGATAACAGATTTAATGAACTGCTTGCGCGTCTTCCACCACCGGCTGCACCTGTCGCACCTCTGCAACAACAACAACTACGCCCCCTTCCGAATCAGTATGGACGAGCACACCGTGTTCCTATTGTGCCAGGACAAAATTCTGGTGCCGCTGTTACTGCTGTTGGTGCTTCTTTGGCTCCTGCTACTGCTCCTGCTGGTACCCAGGAGGATGATGAGTATGCGGGCGATTATGAGGATGAGGTTGATCAAAATCAGATCTACGAGCAGCCACCAGCACCACCACCAGCAGGTCGACCTCAGGTATATATTCGTAATGGTAGGCCTGCACCACCACCTCAGGTACGAGATGATGTCCATATTCCTAAACTGAAATTGAATATTCCACCATTTGAGGGTAGATATGTTCCTGATATATATCTTACTTGGGAGTTAGAAACTGAACAACGATTTACATGTTTACAATATCCTGAGGAGAGACGGGTTGCTGCTGCTGTTTGTGCTTTCACTAGTTTTGCATGTGTATGGTGGTCTGAACATTGTAGATTATATCCTATTCCCACTACTTGGGCTGCTTTGAAAACTGCTATGCGTACTCGTTGGGTTCCACCATATTATCAACGTGAATTGCTTCAAAAATTGCAGCGTTTAAGACAAGGAAAAAATTCTGTAGAAGAATATTATCAGGAATTACAAACTGGCATGATTCGATGTGGTATTGTTGAGGAGAATGAAGCTATGCTTGCACGTTTTCTGGGTGGATTAAATAGAGAGATTCAGACCATTCTAGACTATAAGGAGTATACTAATATCACTCGTTTATTCCATCTTGCTTGTAAAGCTGAACGTGAAGTGCAGGATCGACAAGCATTGGCGCGAACTAACTTTTCTGCAGGCCGACCTTCATCATGGACACCGCGTGCATCTTCTACTTCAACTGCACCAGCACCTCAATCAGGTGCCTCCTCCAGTCGTGATACAAGAAAACAGGCACAACCACCATTATCTGCCAAGAGCGCACCTGCTGGGCCTGCACGGAGTTCTTCTTCTTCCATGGCATCAACAGGGCACACAAGTGATATTATTTGTCGTCGTTGTAAGGGAGGAGGTCATTATGCGAGGGAATGCAAATCTCCGCGTGTGATGATTGCTACCGCGGATGGTGGATATGAGTCCGCTAGTGACTATGATGAGGAGACTTTGGCTCTTATTACACGTGAAGAACATGGTGGAGATGATTCTGATCATGAGACGCAATACATGGCTCCTGAAGACGCTGACAGGTATGAATGTTTAGTTGCTCAACGTGTTTTGAGTGTGCAGGTCACACAAGCTGAGCAAAATCAGAGGCACAATTTGTTCCATACCAAGGGAGTTGTGAAGGAACGTTCTGTGCGCGTCATAATAGACGGAGGGAGCTGCAACAACTTGGCTAGCATGGAGATGGTGGAGAAGCTTTCTCTCACCACAAGACCACATCCACATCCTTACTACATCCAATGGTTCAACAACAGCGGCAAGGTTAAGGTAACACGTACTGTTCGTGTGCATTTTAGTATCTCTACATATGCTGATTATGTTGATTGTGATGTGGTACCTATGCAAGCATGTTCCTTATTACTTGGTAGACCATGGCAATTTGATAAAAACTCTGTACACCATGGTAGAAACAATCACTATACTCTTGTTCATAAGGATAAAAATATTACTTTGCTTCCTATGACTCCTGATTCCATTTTGAAAGATGATATTAATAGAGCTAATAAAGCACAACAGGAGAAGAATAAGAGTGAAAATCAGATTGTGGCAAAAGAATTTGAGCAACAAATGAAGCCTAATAATAAACCATCTAGTGTTGCTTCTGAAATTAAATTGAAAAGTGCATGTTTATTTGCCACCAAATCTGATATTGATGAGCTAGATTTCAGCAAATCTGTTTGCTATGCTTTTGTGTGCAAAGAGGCATTATTTTCATTCGAGGACGTGCCTTCCTCTTTGCCTCCTGCTGTCACTAACATTTTGCAGGAGTTCGCTGACGTTTTTCCACAAGACGTGCCACCGGGATTACCGCCTATTCGAGGGATTGAGCATCAGATTGACTTAATTCCCGGTGCTTCACTGCCAAACCGTGCACCATACCGTACCAATCCAGAGGAGACGAAGGAGATTATGCGTCAAGTACAAGAGCTTCTCGACAAAGGTTATATACGCGAATCCCTTAGTCCTTGTGTTGTTCCTATTATTCTAGTGCCGAAAAAGGATGGTACATCACGTATGTGTGTTGATTGTAGAGGCATTAATAATATTACTATTCGTTATCGTCATCCTATTCCTAGGCTAGATGATATGCTTGATGAATTGAGTGGCTCTACAATATTCTCCAAAGTTGATTTGCGTAGTGGCTACCATCAAATTCGTATGAAATTGGGAGATGAATGGAAAACAGCATTTAAAACTAAGTTTGGATTATATGAGTGGTTAGTCATGCCTTTTGGGTTAACTAATGCACCTAGTACTTTCATGAGATTAATGAACGAAGTTTTACGTGCTTTCATTGGACGATTTGTGGTAGTTTACTTTGATGACATATTGATTTATAGCAGATCTTTGGAAGAACATTTGGAACATTTACGTGCTGTTTTTATTGCTCTACGTGATGCACGTTTGTTTGGTAACCTTGGGAAGTGCACCTTTTGCACCGACCGAGTATCTTTTCTTGGCTATGTTGTTACTCCACAGGGAATTGAAGTTGATAAAGCCAAGATTGAAGCTATTGAGAGTTGGCCGCAGCCCAAAACGGTCACACAAGTGAGGAGTTTTCTTGGCCTCGCTGGATTCTATAGGCGTTTTGTGAGAGATTTCAGCACCATTGCTGCACCTCTCAATGAGCTTACAAAGAAAGATGTGCCTTTTCTTTGGGGTACTGCACAGGAAGAAGCCTTCACGGTATTGAAAGATAAGTTGACACATGCTCCTTTACTCCAACTTCCTGATTTTAATAAGACTTTTGAGCTTGAATGTGATGCTAGTGGAATTGGATTAGGAGGTGTGTTATTACAAGATGGCAAACCTGTTGCATACTTTTCTGAAAAATTGAGTGGGCCTAGTCTGAATTATTCTACTTATGATAAAGAATTATATGCTCTTGTTCGGACTTTAGAAACATGGCAACATTATTTATGGCCCAAAGAATTTGTTATACATTCTGATCATGAATCTTTGAAACATATTAAAAGTCAAGCTAAACTGAATCGTAGACATGCTAAATGGGTTGAATTCATTAAGACTTTCCCTTATGTCATTAAACACAAGAAGGGAAAAGAAAATGTTATTGCTGATGCATTGTCTCGTCGCTATACTATGCTTTCACAACTTGACTTCAAAATATTTGGTTTGGAGACCATCAAAGATCAATATGTGCATGATGCTGATTTGAAAGATGTAATGCAGAATTGTAAAGAAGGAAGAATGTGGAACAAGTTTGTTCTTAACGATGGATTTGTGTTTCGTGCTAACAAGCTATGCATTCCAGCTAGCTCCGTTCGTCTTCTGTTGTTGCAGGAGGCGCATGGAGGAGGATTAATGGGACACTTTGGCGTGAAGAAGACGGAGGACGTACTTGCTACACATTTCTTTTGGCCAAAGATGAGACAGGATGTTGAGCGTTTTATTGCTCGCTGCACTACATGTCAAAAAGCTAAGTCACGACTCAATCCTCATGGTTTATATATGCCTTTGCCTGTACCTAGTGTTCCTTGGGAGGATATATCTATCTACTTTGTTTTAGGTTTACCTCGAACAAAGAAGGGGAGGGATAGCATATTTGTTGTCGTGGATAGATTCTCGAAAATGGCACACTTTATACCATGTCATAAAAGCGATGATGCTGTTAATGTTGCTGATTTGTTCTTTCGTGAAATTTTTCGCTTGCATGGTGTGCCAAATACTATTGTTTCAGATCGTGATACTAAATTTCTTAGCCACTTTTGGAGATGTTTATGGGCTAAGTTGGGGACTAAACTGCTTTTTAGTACTACTTGTCACCCCCAAACTGATGGACAAACTGAAGTAGTCAATAGAACGTTGTCTACTATGCTTAGGACTGTTTTGAAGAATAATAAGAAAATGTGGGAGGAATGCTTGCCTCATATTGAATTTGCTTATAATCGTTCATTGCATTCTACTACTGAGATGTGCCCTTTTGAAGTTGTGTATGGTTTCCTACCTCATGCACCTATTGATTTGTTGCCTCTTCCATCTTCGGAGAAGGTTAATTTTGATGCTAAACAATGTGCTGAATTGATTTTAAAAATGCATGAGTTAACTAAGGAAAACATTGAGCGCATGAATGCTAAATATAAACTTGCTGGAGATAAGGGTAGAAAACATGTTGTGTTTGCACCTGGAGATCTTCTTTGGTTACATTTGCGTAAGGATAGATTTCCTGATTTGCGCAAATCAAAGTTAATGCCACGTGCTGATGGTCCCTTTAAGGTGTTAGAGAAAATAAATGATAATGCATATAAACTTGAGCTGCCTGCAGATTTTGGGGTTAGTCCCACTTTTAACATTGCAGATTTGAAGCCTTATTTGGGTGAGGAAGATGAACTTCCGTCGAGGACGACTTCATTTCAAGAAGGGGAGGATGATGAGGACATCAATACAATTGTTACACCCACAGCCTCTGCTGCTATACATACTGGACCAATTACTAGAGCTCGTGCACGCCAACTAAATTACCAGGTACTTTCGTTTCTTGGTAATGATTCTAATGTTCATGAGAATATGATGCTGCCTAAATTGGATACATTTGTTTTGCTTACAAATGAAGGGCCTAGCTTGGAGAAGGATGAACATTGGAGCAAGAACAAGCATGGAGATGATGTCATGCGCAAGGGGAACAAGAACGGAGTTACAAGTGATGATTTCAGGACTTTGAAGCCACCATAATGGGTGCATGAAGCCTTGGACGAAATATACAAGATGCCACTTCATAAATTTCGTCCCGAGGCTATTTTAGGTGCTGCGTCACCTTATTATTGGGCCAGGCCCATGTAATTTCGAAATACATAAGTATAGGCTATTTTTAGAGTCTGTATGTGTGGGGAAACAAGAGATAGGGTTGATTTCGGACCCCTCCACCAAGGGCCACGAAATTCCCCCCTCTTCCTCCATATATACAGCCCTTAGGGCATCGTTTAGACTTTGGGTTTTGTTTAGATTAAAAGTTCGCCATAGCTGCAACTTCGCGTACTTCGCTTGTGTTCAACGACCAGACAAAGGCGTCACAGAACCCCACCTTAAACAATAAAGCTTTCATCTTATATTCGAAATATCCAGATTGCAATCTTAGTTTCTTGCTTGTTCTTTGTTTGCTCGCAGGAAACAGACCCTCGTGGTCAGGTTGATCGTGCTCCGGCGTGGTCAATAACCTCTCGGAGTTGGTTTAGCGATTGCTAAGGCGCGACGTCCTCGCACGTTCGTAGTCGGATCGTCAAAGTCGACTTCCACCAAAGCGAAATCCATCATCTCATCGAAAGACGGGACACCTCCGCCTCTATCAGCCAGGCCCATGTAATTTCGAAATACATAAGTATAGGCTATTTTTGGAGTCCGTATGTGTGGGGAAACAAGAGATAGGGTTGATTTCGGACCCCTCCACCAAGGGCCACGAAGTTGCCCCCTCTTCCTCAATATATACAACCCTTAGGGCATCGTTTAGACTTTGGGTTTTGTTTAGATTAAAAGTTCGCCATAGCTGGAACTTCGCGTACTTCGTTTGTGTTCAACGACCAGACAAAGGCGTCACAGAACCCCACCTTGATCAATAAAGCTTTCATCTTATATTCGCAATATCCAGATTGCAATCTCAGTTTCTTGCTTGTTCTTCGTTTGCTCGCAGGAAACAGACCCTCGTGGTCAGGTTGATCGTGCTCCGGCGTGGTCAATAACCTCTCGGAGTTGGTTTAGCGATTGCTAAGGCGCGACGTCCTTGCACGTTCGTAGTCGGATCGTCAAAGTCGACTTCCACCAAAGCGATATCCATCATCTCATCGAAAGACGGGACACCTTTGCCTCTATCACGGGCACCCGGGGGTTCCAAGCCCGGGCACCCGGGGGTGCGCCTGGCGGCTGGGGGCATGGGTCGGGCACCCGGGAGAGCAAGGCCCGGGCACCCAGGGTGGATGGCAGCAGCGCCAGTAGGAGGGGCCGGGCACCCGGGGCCAGTTGGCCGGGCACCCGGGGCGGCAGGAAGCGCCCAAACTGGGGCGGCCAGGCACCCGGGGCCTCCTGGCCGGGAACCCGGGGCGGCCAGGCCCAGCACAGCTGGTGGCCGGGCACCCGGGGACGCAGGGGCTGGGCACCCAGGGTGTCTAGTGGCTCCACTCCTTCGTGCCCATCTTCCTTCTCCTTCCTCCGTGCGTCTCTGGGTGAACTTGCTTTTTCCCTCCGTGCTTCCTCGTGACGATCTCCAAAGTACCTAAGAATGCATAACGTTTCCATTTGAGGTAGAGTCCGACTCTCGAATGAATTTGAGTGGAGCTCTAAGAGGAAGGAGTTCACCTCGTTCTCGATGACGCGTGCGCAAGCTCTTGTCCACGGTCCTCTCCGTCCTTGCGGTGGTGGTGTGGAGTCCATTGTGATGGTCGAGGGATGCTCCGCATCATCTCCCCTCCCTTGGGAGAGATCCATCCACGGATCGTGATCTTCATCACCATGGGAAGGAGATGGTGTCGCCGTGTAGAAGTGGATGACCACCAAGCACGTACCATGTTGAAGCTGGAAATGGTCACTCTCCAATGTCGCACCATCTTGTAATTCCTTCAAAAGGAGCAAAGATAACAACCACTTGGAAAAACAAATCTGGTTGGCATTAAAGCAAAACCAAGCATTCAAGAGGTGATTCACCAAACAAGTGTTGTCATCAAGCATAGCATATGGTGTGACAAAGAAGTGTTTCATGGCATTTAAGCATATAAATTGAGCACAAGCAAAGACATCACGGAAACAAGCATGCAAATGTGAGGTAGCAATGCAAATATGTTTGACAAGATAGCAAGCATCATCCTCAAGATCATAGCAAACATGCATAAGACTCTCAATGAACGGTCTATGGTAGGCATAAGAGTCATTCACAACACCAAAGAAGATGATATATCTAAACACATGCAAGTGCAAGACAATCCAAGCATAATGTGCATATGGTGTAGTGAAGAAAGTGTGGCACTCAACACAAATGATATAGCAATTGTTCATCATGTGTGAGGCAATCAAATCAATCATGTGACAAGCAATGGGACATGGCATATGTGAAGTAATGACATTGTTGCAACCAAACATGTGATAGGAGCAAGTAATCCAAGAATTGGATGCAACATGAGAAAGCATAGAAATCAAATCGTGCAAACTAGTGGAGCTAAGATGCATCACACTAGAGGAACTCATGGCAATCATGTCATGTGAGCAAATAATAAGCATAGAAAATGCACATGGCATATCGCAAGCACGATTACAAAGCAAGATATCATCATAGTCATGGTGCTCATAGCAAACATGGCAATAACAAGCAATATCTCCACCAAGCTTGCAAATACACATACAAGTAGTAGAGTCAATCATCATGTGTAATGCAAAGCATGGGTCACAAATGCATGGCAAAGGCATAGTAATGAGCATATCATGCAAAGTGAACATGGCAATATGGGCATAAAGTGAGAAGTGGTAAATAACCCATAACCAAGTGAGAGCCATGTAGAAGAAATGCACGAAGTCCTTGCGCAAAGAGAGCGGTGGGAAAGACACTCCATTGAATCCCAAGTCATTGTTGCTCTCTAGAGCTCGTTTTGTCAACTCATGGGATTGTGAGGTTGACAAGTATTCATGGGTACCTACACGAAAGAAACACAAACCAAAGAAATTGTGCGCGTGGTAAATGTACACATCATCCATCATGATGTGTATGTGCACATGTGAGTTAGCACAAGATAAGCATCGCTCAAAGAAATTTGTTGCATGGTATAAGAACATGTCATCCGTTATGAAAGAATAGTTATTATGTATGACACGATGGGGATGCAAATTTAGCATAGAAGTATATGGCACATCAATATCATGTTTATTCATGGGAAGCATATTGTGCACACAAGTATTGGGATCATGCAAAGGATAGGATGAATCAAAATCCCCAAAAATGTATGAGGAAACTATGGGGGTGTCCTCATGAGCAATAGTGGAAACATTATGTGGAGAAAATGGAGAACATCCAAAACAATGCATATCCGAAGCTGGATGGTCATGGCATGGCATATGAGATAAATGATGCAAAGGAAGCATACCAATATCATCACAAGAAAAACAAATGCCAATAACCAAGGGCTTGTCGTCTATGCCATATGTGCAAATTGGGTTTATGTTGATAGCATATGCATAGTCACTAAGATGAGATTGCACATATGACATATTGTTGATCTCATGCATACCATATGACAAGTCAAGAGGATTGTCAAACATGATGTGACCAAGAGAATTATCACAAGAAATCCTATGTAACATGGCATCACAACTAATAGACTCCACATGGAAATCATCAAACTCATCATAAATGGGTAAATCATCGCATGGGGAAGTCGAACTAGAATGAAGCATGCCAATAGGTGGATCAACATCATGCAAGCAATCAATACCAAGGATGTCCACTAGTGGGACAAGAGCATCACCTTCACCTATGTTACCTTTCTCGTTCCACCCAAGTGGTGTAGGTGAGGTGGGAAAGACCAAAACGTGGTCAACGTCATCATCGTGATGGAACCATGTGGGAGGTGCATCATAGTCCACCATGGCCATCGTCTTGTCCAAAGGAAGGAGAAGTCGTCGAGGATCGGCGCATCATCGTAAATGGGACCTAGCACCAAATGAGAAGACACAAAAGAGGTAGAGGTTAAGTTGTTTGAAATCGAAATGGCCTCACATGCCTTATCAACTACCTCCCACTCTCTATGTGGTGGTGGCTCACTCACTCCCTCAAGGTAGGTGTACTCAATGTCACATATAGTGGGGTCACTCAAATCACTCGTGGTGGTGGTAACTCTCCTCACATGGGAATTGGGCCAACTCATCATATATGGGGCTAGTGGTGAAGTCACTCTCACTCTCGATATGGTGGCTCAAGTCACTCAAGTTATCATACATCGTCGTGGTCGAAGGGAAAATCCCATGTTGAACCATCTCATCGTCGTCGCCGTGGATGAAGGCCGAAGATGGCACATCATCGCTCTCCTCCATGACCAAAGGGAAAATCCCATGCTCGATCATCGTGTCACCGTCACCGTGGAGGAAGGCCGAAGTAGGCGTACTCGTCGGAGGTAGGCGAAGATGCCATACATCCAAAGGCGAAGATGCCTTGATGACACTTGGCGAAGATGCCGAAGTGGTCGTAGTAGTCGTACCTCCTTCTTGGTGGTTCTTGTCTCACGGTCTTCTCTTGTGCTCATGACATTTGGTCGTAGCTTGATGTAGAGCTTTTTGGGACTTGTAGGTGTACGCATCGCGAGCATCTTCATCTTGATGGTGTTGTAGTGCTTGAGCTCGATGACATTCTGAAGATTGGCCACTTGAGCGTCGCCGTCTTGAAGATGACGAAGGGGAAGAAGACTTGTAGTTGGCCATCATGTCTCATACTTGATCCCTTTGTTCCGCCAACTTGGTGTCGAGGTAGTCCCTTATCCTTGCTTAGTTTTCTTGAATGTCGATGGCGAGTCGCTCAATGCCTTGCATTTGTAGTCCGAAGATGGACGTTTTGGTGATGTAGTTGTTCACGATGTCATTGTCGTGGAAGACCGGAGATGAAATGCCTTGCCTATACATCACAAGACTCGAGTAGAGGTGAGTAGGAAATGAGATAAACAATACCAAGTTACCTTTTCCCAAAGTTGAGGATGTATCCCGCTTCACTCAATGTGAGATGAAAGAATAGTGGAATTGGTACCGGACTTGTTCACTCACACCTATCAAGTAAAGCTTATAGTGGAGCTCGGTGAGGATAGTGGCACAAAAATTTGATGCAAAATGTTAGCAAGAGTCAATAATGTTGAAAAAGATTCACAAATTCGCAAGTGAAACAAGTAGACCAATAGCAATATGTGGCACACGGAAACACACACATGGATAGATAAATGGGGTCATGCAACCAAGGAATGATCACAAAATGTGGAATCCACGGAAAACGCTCGTGTTGCACAACTCAAGAGAGACGCTAGCACGATTGCTCAATAGGCGGATACGACACTTGTGCACAACCTATAAGATGCAAAATATATGAGCTTTCTATCCCAAGTATGCTATGTGTATGATGTTCCCGTTGTTCTTCTCAAGATGATCCAAGATGATCGAATACGACAATCTTATGTGCAATGTGGTATGATGCTATGGCTCTTGCTCACAAGCTCTTTGCTCTCTTTTTCTTTTGCTTAAAAGCTTATTCTCTTTTTTTTGATATGGCCACTTATGCAAAATGCACAAACCAAGATAGCAATTGTGTATATGCGGGAACGATCTTGTGACACAAGGGACGATATGATGATGCCAAGATGACACCAATATGATATGGTATGTATGCAATGGAAGGTACGGATCACTAATGTGCACAAGTAACATTGCCGGCAATACTCAAATGGCTAGTCTCGATAGGCAAGTGACGCAAAATGGGCTAAGGGGTTAACAATGTAATGGCAAGAATTTACAATGATAGGATACCACAATACCAAGATGATATAGAGGGTACCGTTCTTGCTTACGGTTAGGGTGTCAAAATGGTGAAGTGGTCGATGTCGATGACGACCTCGTGGCAATGATGAGTGGTGGTGTTCTTGATGTAGATACCAAGATGATGTAGACCCGACCCTAAGTAGCCGAAACACCTTAGGAAACGGTAAAAAACGTGAACTCAAATTCTCAAGGAAAATGTCAAATGGTGGTAGTGAAATGCGTTGGTGGTTCCGGAGTTAGCAATGCGGAAGTGGTGGTGGTGGTTGATGATGAAGCAACCGTCCCTAAGTAGCCGAAACACCTTAGGAGACTCAAGTCACCACTCAAGCAACCACAAATGCTATATGGATCGAAAATGGGTTGAGTTGCGGAAAGCGAAGGTGGTTTTGCGGATGAAATGGTGGATGGCCTATGCAAAGATGCCAAAATGCCAATTTTTTGATGGAGTCAAATGATGTTGGAACCTACCTAGATGGATGGGGGATGTCAATAGCTACTCAACGAGCTAAAGAACGTTAAAATCGGACTCCGGAGGTGAAAGTTATGGCCGAAACGGTGAGTGGAAGTGGGCTGATTTGGGGGGTGCAGGTGCCCGGGGTTTGGGGGTGCAGGCACCCGGGGTGGTCCGAGGTAAACAGCCTGGGGGTGCGAGTGCCCGGGGTTTGGGGTGCGGGCACCCGGGGTGGTCAACAGGGGTGCACGGTGGGGTCCGGGTGCCCGGGGTTTGAGGTCCGGGTGCTCGGGGGTGACGGATTTGGGCGGAAATTCGTGGGAAGATGCAAGAAATTGGTGGATTTCGTGGAGGGAAAGGTGGAGATGGATGGGGGAATGCTAGATCCACTTGAAACCAAGCAAATCCATGGACCAAATCCAACAAAACCTCATCAAACTAACAAATCACAAAAAAAGTTGGGGCTATTTTTGGTGGGGAATTTTCGAAATTGGGGAAGAACACACAAAATTAGGCTAGAAAACAAAGAGGGGGGCTCCAATTTCGTGAGAAACCATGGCTCATGATACGAAGATGTTGTAGGGTGTAACCCTATGTGGAGATCTTTCACGAATTGGAGGGGGAATCCCCAAGAACAAGATGAACACAAGAGGAAAAACAAGAGGAACACTCAAGAACAAGTCCAAATCACACATCCAGTAGACTAACAATCACACAAAATCCACAAGGTACATGAACAATCAAAGGGAAATAAGATACATGGTAGAGTTCATCCCAAATCCTATGAAGGAGATGAGGGCTTGATGATCATATGATGGGGATCCTTCCCTAAGGAGGAGGTCTTGATGTTTGGTCACTCCAAGAGGAGGTGATGTAGGGTGGAACCCTATGTGGACGATCTTTCACGTTTGGAGTGGATCCTACGGGGAATCACGAAGAACACACGGAAGCACAAAGGGGAAACACGGGAAAACGAGGGAGAGAAACACTAAACCGACATAGAATCAATCACACGAGTGCTAGATCACCGACAACATAGAGTAACATATGATCCACAATCAACCATGGTAAGGATACAAAGGAACAGTTCTTCTCCGTATGGAGGTCTTGATGGTCTTCCCTAGAACGGGGTCTTGAATCCGCTTGGGGGATCTTCTCCGAAGAGGTCCTGAGCTCCGAGGAGAAGTAGCCAAGTGGATGAGCAAGGCTCTCACACAAAATATGAGCTAAACCTATGTTGACCCTCCCTAGGAGGTGGGGGCGTCCTATTTAAGCGAAGGGGTACAAGGGCTCCAGCCCGCAGGTGCGGTCACTCAGGTGTCGGTCGTCCAGAAGACGTCGGACGTCCGGAGGCTCGGGACGGTCCGGACGTCCGGTCGGGCTCGGGCGTCCGTAGAATCAGCTCTGTCGTGGGCGCGTTGGACGTCCGGAGGGGGTCGGTCGTCCGGAGCTTCGTGACGGTCCGGACGTCCGGAGATCGTCGATCGTCCGTGGTTTCGGCTCGATTGCTTGTCGTCCGATCGTCCGGGACGTCTCGGACTTCTGTAGATTTGGTTCGGGTGGCCAGGTACCGGACGTCCGGAAAGCTCGGTCGTCCGTGTCCTGGGACTCATCGGGCGTCCGGACTTGGTCGGTCGTTCGACGCCTGTAGCTCCCACGCCAGCTCTTCTTCTTGTCCACCATGCTTGGGGTCCTCGCCGTCTTGGTTCTTGTATGTAGCTGTTCCGTGGCTCGCTTCCAGGCACCCGATCACACACAGAGTTTCCGAATGAGGTAGTAGCCATGTCTCGTGAGTAGGAAGAGAAAGTTCGGAGAGGAGCGAGTTCACCTTATCTTCAATAGCCTTAGCTCGGGCTCGTGTCATGGGTCCTCTTGGTGCTTGGTGAGGCGACGGAAGGTCCATGGGGATGACCGAAGGATGCTCCGCATCATCTCCCCCCCCCCTTGTGAAAGATCCGACCTTGGATAAAAATCCTCATCACCATGGTACGGGGAGAGATCGGAGACGTTGAAGATGTCGCTCACGTTGTACTTGTCGCGTGGGAGATCGATCTTGTAAGCATTGTTGTTGTAACGTGCTAGCACCTTGATAGGTCCATCGGCGAGAGGGAGAAGCTTGGACTTGCGTTCGTTGGGGAAGCGGTCCTTGCGAAGATGTAGCCACACTAGGTCTCCAATGTTGAATATCATGGGGTGCTTGTTGACGTTGAGCTTGGTCGCGAGGCGTTGTACTTGGAACTCGATGGTGTGCCTTGTATCTTCATGCATCTTCTTGATGTAGCTTGCACGGGCACTTGCTTCGAGGTTGGTGCGCTCTTGTAGAGGAAGAGGTAGAATGTCCAATGGGGACAGCGGGTTGAAGCCGTAGACGACCTCGAAGGGGGACTTGCCGGTTGTCGAATGTCTTGCACGGTTGTAGGCATACTCGGCGATTGGTAGGCACGCCTCCCACTCCTTGATGTTCCTCTTAATCAACACGCGAAGTAGAGTGGAGAGTGTACGGTTCGTCACCTCCGTTTGGCCATCGGTTTGAGGATGGTATGCCGAAGAGAACAATAGCTTGATGCCGAGCTTGGCGCATAGGGTCTTCCAAAAGTAATTCAAGAACTTGACGTCGCAGTCTGAGACAATTGTCTTTGGCACTCCATGAAGTCGCAAGATTTCCCTACAAAATAGATTAGCAATATGTGAAGCATCGTCTATCTTGTTGCAAGGAATGAAATGTGCCATCTTAGAAAATCTGTCCACAACAACAAAGACCGAATCCTTGCCATTTTGAGTTCTAGGCAAACCAAGTACAAAATCCATGCTAATGTCTTCCCAAGGTTGATAAGGAATAGGAAGTGGCATGTAAAGACCATGGGATTGAGCTTTAGACTTAGCTTTGCAACATATAGAGCAACGGTTGGTGAAGCGTGAGACGTCACGGAACATCTTGGGCCAAAAGTAGTTCTTGGAGAGCGTGGCGAAAGTTTTGTCGCGTCTAAAGTGTCCCATGAGTCCACCTCCATGAGCCTCTTGCAAAAGTAGCAAACGAAGAGAGGACTTGGGAATGCAAAGTTTGTTAGCTCTCATAAGATAATCGTCCTTTATGTAGTATCGTTCCCAAGACGTGTGCGTCAAACACTTAGCATAAGGAGTAGCAAAAGAAGTATCATGATCATACAAGCCTTTTATATGCTCAATACCAACAACATGCAACTCAAGTTGAGTGACAAGTGTGCATATGCGTGAAAGTGCATCCGCAACAACATTTTCTTTACCCTTAATGTACTTGATGACATATGTGAAAGATTCAATAAATTCACTCCATTTGGCATGACACTTGTTCAACTTAGTTTGGCCTTTTAAGTACTTAAGCGTTTCATGATCGGTATGGATGACAAATTCATGAGGTCTAAGGTAATGTTCCCAAACATGTAGCACACGCACTAAAGCATACAATTATTTGTCATAGATTGGGTAGTTAGGTTGAGCACCGGAGAGTTTTTCACTAAAATAAGCAATGGCTCGTTTTTCTTGCATCAAAACTCCGCCAATTCCGGTACCACTTGCACCACAATGAACCTCAAAAGTTTTCTCAAAGTTGGGCAAAGCAAGAATCGGAGCATGAGTAAGCAAAGACTTGAGCTCATCAAAAGCGATGGATTGCAAAGATCCCCAAACAAAAGGTGCATTCTTCTTACTCAAAGCATGCAAAGGAGCGGCAATTGTGCTAAAGTTTTTCACAAAGCGGCGATGATAGAGGCAAAGGTGTCCCGTCTTTCGATGAGATGATGGATATCGCTTTGGTGGAAGTCGACTTTGACGATCCGACTACGAACGTGCGAGGACGTCGCGCCTTAGCAATCGCTAAACCAACTCCGAGAGGTTATTGACCACGCCGGAGCACGATCAACCTGACCACGAGGGTCTGTTTCCTGTGAGCAAACAAAGAACAAGCAAGAAACTGAGATTGCAATCTGGATATTGCGAATATAAGATGAAAGCTTTATTGATCAAGGTGGGGTTCTGTGACGCCTTTGTCTAGTCGTTGAACACAAACAAAGTACGCGAAGTTGCAGCTATGGCAAACCTTTAATCTAAAAAAAACCCAAAGTCTAAACGGTGCCCTAAGGGCTGTATATATGGAGGAAGAGGGGGGGGGGGATTTCGTGGCCCTTGGTGGAGGGGTCCGAAATCAACCCT
This sequence comes from Triticum aestivum, assembly GCF_018294505.1. Lineage (NCBI taxonomy): Eukaryota > Viridiplantae > Streptophyta > Magnoliopsida > Poales > Poaceae > Triticum > Triticum aestivum. Next base: position 363,795,529 of record NC_057798.1, on the reverse strand, counting down.
ATCTCTTGTTTCCCCACACATACGGACTCTAAAAATAGTCTATACTTATGTATTTCGAAATTACAAGGGCCTGGCCCAATAATAAGGTGACGCAGCACCTAGAATAGCCTCGGGACATAATTTATGAAGTGGCATCTTGTATATTTCGTCCAAGGCTTCATGCACCCATTATGGTGGCTTCAAAGTCCTGAAATCATCACTTGTAACTCCGTTCTTATTCCCCTTGCGCATGGCATCATCACCATGCTTGTTCTTGATCCAATGTTCATCCTTCTCCAAGCTAGGCCCTTCATTTGTAAGCAAAACAAATGTATCCAATTTAGGCAGCATCATATTCTCATGAATATTAGAATCATTACCAAGAAACGAAAGTACTTGATAATTTAATTGGCGTGCGCGAGCTCTAGTAATTGGTCCAGTATATGTAGTAGTAGGGGCTGTGGGTGTAACAATGGTATTGATGTCCTCATCATCCTCCCCTTCTTGAAATGAAGTCGTCCTCGACGGAAGCTCATCTTCCTCACCCAAATAAGGCTTCAAATCTGCAATGTTAAAAGTGGGACTAACCCCAAAATCTGCAGCCAGCTCAAGTTTATATGCATTATCATTTATTTTCTCTAACACCTTAAAGGGACCATCAGCACGTGGCATTAGCTTTGATTTGCGCAAATCAGGAAATCTATCCTTACGCAAATGTAACCAAACAAGATCTCCAGGTGCAAACACAACATGTTTTCTACCCTTATCTCCAGCAAGTTTATATTTAGCATTCATACGCTCAATGTTTTCCTTAGTTAACTCATGCATTTTTAAAATCAATTCCGCATGTTGTTTAGCATCAAAATTAACCTTCTCCGAAGATGGAAGAGGGAACAAATCAATAGGTGCACGAGGTAGGAAACCATACACAACTTCAAAAGGGCACATCTTAGTAGTAGAATGCAATGAACGATTATAAGCAAATTCAATATGAGGCAAGCATTCCTCCCACATTTTGTTATTATTCTTCAAAACAGCTCTAAGCATAGCAGACAAAGTTCTATTGACTACTTCTGTTTGTCCATCAGTTTGGGGGTGACAAGTAGTACTAAAAAGTAGTTTAGTCCCCAACTTAGCCCATAAAATCTCCAAAAGTGGCTAAGAAATTTAGTATCACGATCTGAAACAATAGTATTTGGCACACCATGCAAGCGAATAATTTCACGAAAGAACAAATCAGCAACATTAACAGCATCATCGCTTTTATGACATGGTATAAAGTGTGCCATTTTCGAGAATCTATCCACGACAACAAATATGCTATCCCTCCCCTTCTTTGTTCGAGGTAAACCTAAAACAAAGTCCATAGATATATCCTCCCAAGGAACACTAGGTACAGGCAAAGGCATATATAAACCATGAGGATTGAGTCGTGACTTAGCTTTTTGACATGTAGTGCAGCGAGCAATAAAACGCTCAACATCCCGTCTCATCTTTGGCCAAAAGAAATGTGTAGCAAGTACGTCCTCCGTCTTCTTCACGCCAAAGTGTCCCATTAATCCTCCTCCATGCGCCTCCTGCAACAATAAAAGACGAACGGAGCTAGCTGGAATGCATAGCTTGTTAGCACGAAACACAAATCCATCGTTAACGACAAACTTGTTCCACATTCTTCCTTCTTTACAATTCTGCATTACATCTTTAAAATCAGCATCATGCACATATTGATCTTTGATGGTCTCCAAACCAAATATTTTGAAGTCAAGTTGTGAAAGCATAGTATAGCGACGAGACAATGCATCAGCAATAACATTTTCTTTTCCCTTCTTGTGTTTAATGACATAAGGGAAAGTCTCAATGAATTCAACCCATTTAGCATGTCTACGATTCAGTTTAGCTTGACTTTTAATATGTTTTAAAGATTCATGATCATAATGTATAACAAATTCTTTGGGCCATAAATAATGTTGCCATGTTTCTAAAGTCCGAACAAGAGCATATAATTCTTTATCATAAGTAGAATAATTCATACTAGGCCCACTCAATTTTTCAGAAAAGTATGCAACAGGTTTGCCATCTTGTAATAACACACCTCCTAATCCAATTCCACTAGCATCACATTCAAGCTCAAAAGTCTTATTAAAATTAGGAAGTTGGAGTAAAGGGGCATGTGTCAACTTATCTTTCAATACCGTGAAGGCTTCTTCCTGTGCGGTACCCCAAAGAAAAGGCACATCTTTCTTTGTAAGCTCATTGAGAGGTGCAGCAATGGTGCTGAAATCTCTCACAAAACGCCTATAGAATCCAGCGAGGCCAAGAAAACTCCTCACTTGTGACCGTTTTGGGCTGCGGTCAACTCTCAATAGCTTCAATCTTGGCTTTATCAACTTCAATTCCCTGTGGAGTAACAACATAGCCAAGAAAAGATACTCGGTCGGTGCAAAAGGTGCACTTCCCAAGGTTACCAAACAAACGTGCATCATGTAAAGCAATAAAAACAGCACGTAAATGTTCCAAATGTTCTTCCAAAGATCTGCTATAAATCAATATGTCATCAAAGTAAACTACCACAAATCGTCCAATGAAAGCACGTAAAACTTCGTTCATTAGTCTCATGAAAGTACTAGGCGCATTAGTTAACCCAAAAGGCATCACTAACCACTCATATAATCCAAACATAGTTTTAAATGTTGTTTTCCATTCATCACCCAATTTCATACGAATTTGATGGTATCCACTACGCAAATCAACTTTGGAGAATATTGTAGAGCCACTCAATTCATCAAGCATATCATCTAGCCTAGGAATAGGATGACGATAACGAATAGTAATACTATTAATGCCTCTACAACCAACACACATACGCGATGTACCATCCTTTTTCGGCACTAGAATAATAGGAACAGCACAAGGACTAAGGGATTCGCGCATAATATCCTTTGTCTCCTCTGGATTGGTACGGTATGGCGCACGGTTTGGCAGTGAAGCACCGGGAATTAAGTCAATCTGATGCTCAATCCCTCAAATAGGCGGTAATCCCGGTGGCACGTCTTGTGGAAAGACGTTAGCGAACTCCTGCAAAATGTTAGTGACAGCAGGAGGCAAAGAGGAAGGCACGTCCTCAAATGAAAATAATGCCTCTTTGCACACAAAAGCATGGCAAACAGATTTGCTGAAATCTAGCTCATCAATATCAGATTTGGTGGCAAATAAACATGCACTTTTCAATTTAATTTCAGAAGCAACACTAGATGGTTTATTATTAGGCTTCATTTGTTGCTCAAATTCTTTTGCCACAATCTGATTTTCACTCTTATTCTTCTCCTGTTTTGCTTTATTAGCTCTATTAATATCATCTTTCAAAAGGAATCAGGAGTCATAGGAAGCAAAGTAATATTTTTATCCTTATGAACAAGAGTATACTGATTGTTTCTACCATGGTGTACAGAATTTTTATCAAATTTCCATGGTCTACCAAGTAATAAGGAACATGCTTGCATAGGTACCACATCACAATCAACATAATCAGCATATGTAGAGATACTAAAATGCACACGAACAATACGTATTACCTTAACCTTGCCGCTGTTGTTGAACCATTGGATGTAGTAAGGATGTGGATGTGGTCTTGTGGTGAGAGAAAGCTCTCCACCATCTCCATGCTAGCCAAGTTGTTGCAGCTCCCTCCGTCTATGATGACGCGCACAGAACGTTCTTTCACAACTCCCTTGGTATGGAACAAATTGTGCCTCTGATTTTGCTCAGCTTGTGTGACCTGCACACTCAAAACACGTTGAGCAACTAAACATTCATACCTATCAGCATCTTCAGGAGCCATGTATTGCGTCTCATGATCAGAATCATCTCCACCATGTTCTTCACGCGTAATAAGAGCCAAAGTCTCCTCATCATAGTCACTAGCGGACTCATACCCACCATCCTCGATAGCAATCATCACACGCTGAGATTTGCATTCTCTCGCATAATGACCTCTTCCCTTACAACGACGACAAATAATATCACTTGTGTGCCCGGTTGATGCTATGGAAGAAGAAGAACTCTGTGCAGGCCCCGCAGGTGCGCTCTTGGCAGATAATGGTGGTTTTGCCTGTTTTCTTGTATCACGGCTGGACGTGGCACAGGATGGAGGTGCTGGTGCAGTTGAAGTAGAAGAAGCACGCGGTGTCCATGGTGAAGGTCGGCCTGCAGAAAAGTTAGTTCGCGCCAATGCTTGTCGATCCTGCACTTCACATTCAGCTTTACAAGCAAGATGGAATAAACGATTGATATTAGTATACTCCTTATAGTCTAGAATGGTCTGAAGCTCTCTATTTAATCCACCCAGAAAACGTGCAAGCATAGCTTCATTCTCCTCAACAATACCACATCTAATCATGCCAGTTTGTAATTCCTGATAATATTCTTCTACAGAATTTTTCCCTTGTCTTAAACGCTGCAATTTTTGAAGCAATTCACGTTGATAATATGGTGGAACCCAACGCGTACGCATAGCAGTTTTCAAAGAAGCCCAAGTAGTTGGAATAGGATATAATCTACAATGTTCAGACCACCATACACATGCAAAACTAGTGAAAGCACAAACAACAACAGCAACCCATCTCTCCTCAGGATATTGTAAACATGTAAAACGTTGTTCAGTTTCTAACTCCCAAGTAAGATATATATCAGGAACATATCTACCCTCAAATGGTGGAATATTCAATTTCAGTTTAGGAATATGGACATCATCTCGTACCTGAGGTGGTGGTGCAGGCCTACTATTGCGAATATATACCTGAGGTCGACCTGCTGGTGGTGGTGCTGGTGGTTGCACGTAGTTCTGATTTTGATCAACCTCATCCTCATAATCTCCCGCATAATCATCCTCCGCATCAGCAGCAGGAGCCACAGAAGTATCAATAGCAGCACCAACAGTTTGGCCAGGCCGAAGAAGTACACGGCTCGCTCGGCGGAGGGCTGTTTCGCGACCTGGAGGTAATTGTTGTTGTTGTTGTTGCAGAGGAGCGGCAGGTGCAGCCGGTGGTGGAAGACGCGCAAGCAGTTCATTAAATCTGTTATCGAGCTTTGTGTCAAACGTCTTCTCAAGGCCAGTGATCTTCTCCATGGCCTCTTCAAAATTGTTCAGCACATCTTGCACCTGTTCAGTCATCATTTGCTGAAACTTATCATGAAGCTCCTTGTTCGATAAGTTCTCCCAGTCAATCTCGTCGGCTTGTGATCCTGGCATGGTTAGCAGCAATAGAAACACACAAGAATATGATCCTACAGACTACGAACAAGTGGTGGTGGTGGGTGTCACAAATCCGTGAAGCAAAACTCAAATTCTTACCAGTTCTTACCCAGCAGCAGGCGGTGATCAGCAACCGTTGTAGTCAAAACTCTCAAAGCTTGGATAGAGCGATTACCAGGGAGAGTCAAACGCACGACGTAGATGTATGTGGAGCTGGGAAGGCTTATAATATGGTAGCATAAAGGGTCAGCAATAAACAATTCAGAGATGCAAAGTTGAATAAACAGTCAACGACGGTACTGTGCTAGTCCTAGGCTAGACCGTGCTAGAGACGTGAGCCTAGAACACTAACAAAATCACGGCACGACACGTAATCAAGGAAAGGAGCACACTCTGAATTTTTTCTCTCTTTTTCCCTTTTTTTTGCACTTCTTTTTTCTCTTTTTTTTTGCTCCGCAACAATTTTTTTTCGAAAAAGTCTACAAATGGTCTAGAAACTGCATAGCCAAAATTTTCCAGACACTAACAAAATCTCTTTTTTTTTAACTGGAACTATTTTTCTTCTGCGGGTACCACGACAATTCGGGAGTCCTACTCTGTCACGACTCGGAGTATGGCGTGATCCTGAAATCCAAAACAGAGTAACAAGGTACTGGACTCGGACTAGGACTGGTGGCGGAGATGAATCTGGTGGAACTCGGACTGGTGGCGGAGATGAATCTGGTGGAACTCGGTCTGGTGGCGGATATATGTTGCAGGTGGACTCGGATTGGCGTGATGGCGGTGGATATGTGGTGGCGTATATGGACTCGGATTGACGGTGAATATGTGATGGTGGTATACGGCAGCAGTAATGATGATGATGCGGTGGAGATATATGGCAGCGGTGACGTGACAACCTGTGAACAGAACTCGAAACTCTAAAGGACTAGACGCTAAGACCAGCAACTTGACACGACGATGCAATCGCAAAATCAACAAAGCAAATACAGAAAAGATTATGCAAAGGCTCAGTTTGGTTCGGATAGGATGAACTAACCCTAATTTTTTTGGCTTTTTTGTGGACTATAGGTATGAAGAAACAGACTCGATCTAAACTACGAAAAACTGTAAAATCTCACCGAGCAACATGGAAATCTGATACCACTTGATAGAGGCAAAGGTGTCCCGTCTTTCAATGAGATGATGGATATCGCTTTGGTGGAAGTCGACTTTGACGATCCGACTATGAACGTGCGAGGATGTCGCGCCTTAGCAATCGCTAAACCAACTCCGAGAGGTTATTGACCACGCCGGAGCACGATCAACCTGACCACGAGGGTCTGTTTCCTGCGAACAAACGAAGAACAAGCAAGAAACTGAGATTGCAATCTGGATATTGCGAATATAAGATGAAAGCTTTATTGATCAAGGTGGGGTTCTGTGACGCCTTTGTCTAGTCGTTGAACACAAACGAAGTACGCGAAGTTGCAGCTATGGCGAACCTTTAATCTAAACAAAACCCAAAGTCTAAATGGTGCCCTAAGGGGCTGTATATATGGAGGAAGAGGGGGAAATTTCGTGGCCCTTGGTGGAGGGGTCCGAAATCAACCCTATCTCTTGTTTCCCCACACATACGGACTCTAGAAATAGCCTATACTTATGTATTTCGAAATTACAAGGGCCTGGCCCAATAATAAGGTGACGCAGCACCTAGAATAGCCTCGGGACGAAATTTATGAAGTGGCATCTTGTATATTTCGTCCAAGGCTTCATGCACCCATTATGGTGGCTTCAAAGTCCTGAAATCATCACTTGTAACTCCGTTCTTGTTCCCCTTGTGCATGGCATCATCACCATGCTTGTTCTTGCTCCAATGTTCATCCTTCTCCAAGCTAGGTCCTTCATTTGTAAGCAAAACAAATGTATCCAATTTAGGCAGCATCATATTCTCATGAATATTAGAATCATTACCAAGAAACGAAAGTACCTGATAATTTAATTGGCATGCGCGAGCTCTAGTAATTGGTCCAGTATATGTAGCAGTAGGGGCTGTGGGTGTAACAATGGTATTGATGTCCTCATCAGGCGATAAAAACCTGCAAGACCAAGAAAACTACGCACTTGTTGCAAATTGGTGGGTTGGGGCCAAGTTTTAATTGTCGTAATCTTAGTTTCATCAACATGGACACCCTTGGAAGAGACAACAAAACCCAGGAAAACCACTTTGTCAATGCCAAAAGTGCATTTTTTCAAGTTCGCATAAAGGCTTTCTTTGCGGAGGGTTTGCAACACAGATTTAACATGATCAATGTGTTCTTTCATGGTTTTGCTAAACACAAGGATATCATCAAAGTAAACCACAACGAAGACTGCAATGTAAGGTCTAAGCACATGATGCATAAGACGCACGAAAGTTCCGGGTGATTCCGACAAACCCATAGGCATCACTAACCACTCATATAAGCCAAATTTTGTTTTGAAAGCGGTTTTCCATTCATCACCTTCTTGAATGCGGATTTGATAATAGCCACTTTTAAGATCTATTTTTGAGAAAAAGTTGGCTCCACTAAGTTCATCAAGCATATCATCTAAGCAAGGAATGGGATGCCTATATCGAACGGTAATGGCGTTTATGGGTCTACAATTGGAACACAAGCAGAAACTTCCATCGGGTTTAGGCACAAGTATAACGGGAACGGCACATGGGCTTAAGCTTTCATGTACATGACCGTTGTCGATGAGTTGTTGTACTTGCCATTGAATCTCCTTGGTTTCTTCTGGATTGACACGGTATGGAGCTTTGTTTGGAAGTGGCGCTCCGAGGATGAGGTCGATTCGATGCTCAATGCCTCGTAGTGGTGGTAGACCCGGAGGTAGCTCATCGGGGAAAAAATCTTTGAATTCCTGCAAAAGAGATTGAAACACTAAAGGTAGCTCGTGAGAGGTGTTAGTTGTTGGCTCTCCATCTTTGCACACAAGGACGAAGTGCATCACACTCGATGGGTTCTCACACACTTCTCTTATCTCACTTTTGGTGGCAAATAGGATGAGGTTTTTCTCTCTAGGCGGAGAGGCGCTCAAATTTGGCTTGTGGCTCTCACTCACTTTTGGGTGTGTCACTTTTTCACTCGTCTTTCCATGATTGGTGGCTTGCTTGTCGGCTATCACTTGACTAGGAGACATAGGTCGTAGCACATATTCCTTTCCTTTCATTTTGAAGCTATAGTGATTGGTACGCCCATTGTGGATGACACCACGGTCGAATTGCCATGGTCGACCAAGAAGGAGGTGGCAAACCGTCATTGGGACCACATCACACTCCAAAGTGTCTTCATAAGCACCAATTTTGAAAGAGACTTGGACCGTATGCTCGACTCGTATAGTGCCGGAGTCACTTAGCCATTGAACTTTGTAGGGGTGTGGGTGCTTCCTGTTGACCAATTGAAGCTTGGAACATAGTTCTTCACTTGCCAAGTCGTGGCAACTACCTCCATCAATGATGACCTTGATGGACCTTCCGTTGATGCCGGCCTTAGTGTGGAAGATGTGGCATCGTTGGTCTTCTTCTTGTTGATGTTGAAGTGTCAAGACTTTGGAGACAACGAGAGCGGGGCTCGAATCCTCATCACAAAAGACTTGATTATCTTCATCCTCTTTCAAGCGCCGGTGCATGGCCACTTGCTCAAGGGCTTCCATCTTGATAGAGGCAAAGGTGTCCCGTCTTTCGATGAGATGATGGATATCGCTTTGGTGGAAGTCGACTTGGACGATCCGACTACGAACGTGCGAGTACGTCGCGCCTTAGCAATCGCTAAACCAACTCCGAGAGGTTATTGACCACACCGGAGTACGATCAACCTAACCACGAGTGTCTGTTTCCTGCGAGCAAACGAAGAACAAGCAAGAAACTAAGATTGCAATCTGGATATTGCGAATATAAGATGAAAGCTTTATTGATCAAGGTGGGGTTCTGTGACGCCTTTGTCTGGTCGTTGAACACAAACGAAGTAATGACCTCCTCCCTTACAACGATGACAAATAATATCACTTGTGTGCCCTGTTGATGCCATGGAAGAAGAAGAACGCTGTGCAGGCCCCGCAGGTGCGCTCTTGGCAGATAATGGTGGTTGTGCCTGTTTTCTTGTATCACGGCTGGAGGTGGCACCGGATGGAGGTGCTGGTGCAGTTGAAGTAGAAGATGCACGTGGTGTCCATGATGAAGGTCGGCCTGCAGAAAAGTTAGTTCGCCCCAATGCTTGTCGATCCTGCACTTCACGTTCAGCTTTACAAGCAAGATGGAATAAACGAGTGATATTAGTATACTCCTTATAGTCTAGAATGGTCTGAATCTCTCTATTTAATCCACCCAGAAAACGTGCAAGCATAGCTTCATTCTCCTCAACAATACCACATCTAATCATGCCAGTTTGTAATTCCTGATAATATTCTTCTACAGAATTTTTCCCTTGTCTTAAACGCTGCAATTTTTGAAGCAATTCACGTTGATAATATGGTGGAACCCAACGCGTACGCATAGCAGTTTTCAAAGCAGCCCAAGTAGTTGGAATAGGATATAATCTACAATGTTCAGACCACCATACACATGCAAAACTAGTGAAAGCACAAACAGCAGCAGCAACTCGTCTCTCCTCAGGATATTGTAAACATGTAAATCGTTGTTCAGTTTCTAACTCCCCAGTAAGATATATATCAGGAACATATCTACCCTCAAATGGTGGAATATTCAATTTCAGTTTAGGAATATGGACATCATCTCGTACCTGAGGTGGTGGTGCAGGCCTACCATTACGAATATATACCTGAGGTCGACCTGTTGGTGGTGGTGCTGGTGGCTGCTCGTAGATCTGATTTTGATCAACCTCATCCTCATAATCGCCCGCATACTCATCATCCTCCTGGGTACCAGCAGCAGCAGTAGCAGGAGCCAAAGAAGCACCAACAGCAGTAGCAGCTGCACCAGAATTTTGTCCTGGCTCAATAGGAACACGCTGTGCTCGTCCATACTGATTCGGAAGGGGGCGTAGTTGTTGTTGTTGCAGAGGTGCGACAGGTGCAGCCGGTGGTGGAAGACGCGCAAGCAGTTCATTAAATCTGTTATCGAGCTTTGTTTCGAACGTCTTCTCAAGGCCAGTGATCTTCTCCATGGCCTCTTCAAAATTGTTCAGCACATCTTGTACCTGTTCAGTCATCATTTGCTGAAACTTATCATGAAGCTCCTTGTTCGATAAGTTCTCCCAGTCAATCTCGTCGGCTTGTGATCCTAGCATGGTTAGCAGCAATAGAAACACACAAGAATATGATCCTACAGACTACTAAGAAGTGGTGGTGGTGTATCACAAATCCGTCAAGCAAATCTCAAATTCTTACCAGTTCTTACCCAGCAGCAGGCGGTGATCGGCAACCGTTGTAGTCAAAAAACTCTCAAAGCTTGGATAGAGCAATTACCAGGGAGAGTCAAACACACGACGTAGATGTATGTGGAGCTGGGAAGGCTTATAGTATGGTAGCAAAAAGGGTCAGCAATAATCAATTCAGAGATGCAAAGTTGAATAAACGCTCAACGACGGTACTGTGCTGGTCCTAGGCTAGACTGTGCTAGAGACGCGAGCCTAGAACACCAACAAAATCACGGCGCGGCACGTAAACAAGGGAAAAGCACAATCTGAAATTTTTCTTTTCGCTCTCTTTTTTTTTTATTTTTTTTTGCGCTGCTTTTTTTTGCGAAAAAGCACTATGATGGCGAGTGTCTCAAAACTCTTCCTAGGTTAAACTGACAGGATGGGCACGAAATTTTTTTGTTTGACAATTTTTTTTTTCGACTGCCCGGACCCAAAAACTGGAAACGGGTCAAAAAAAACTTCCTATAATGGCACCTGTCTCAAAACACTCAGAAACACCTAAAAATAGGATAGCCAGAAATTTTTTCGAAAAATGCGTTTTTGAAAAATTTTGGGCCTAAACGGAGCGTGGCTACCCGACTCCTTTTTTTTCCGAAACCTACTCCGGCAAGGAAACACGAATTGGAATCTAGATGGATCTCGAAAACAAACCTAATATGCAAGGAACTCGGATTGGTGGTGGATATATGGTGGTGGTATATGGCAGCGGTGGTGGTAGCGGTGGTAGTATATGGATATGGATCGGTGGTGGTATATGGACACGGATTGGTGGTGGTATATGGATACGGATTCGGAGCGGTGGTGGTAGATGGCAGGGGCGATGATGATGGTGCGGCGGCGGCGTGACAACTTATGACCAGAACTCGAAACTCTAAAAGACTAGACTCTAAGACCAGCAACTAGACCGACGATGCAACCGCAAATTCAACAAAGCAAAACCTAAAAAGATTATGCAAAGGCTCAGATTGGTTCGGATATGATGAACTAACCCTAATTTTTTTTGTGGCTTTTTCGTGGACTGTAGGTATGCAGAACAGACTCGATCTAAACTACGAAAAACTGTAAAATCTCACCGAGCAACCTGGAAATTTGATACCACTTGATAGGGGCAAAGGTGTCCCGTCTTTCGATGAGATGGTGGATTTCGCTTTGGTGGAAGTCGACTTTGACGATCCGACTACGAACGTGCGAGGACGTCGCGCCTTAGCAATCGCTAAACCAACTCCGAGAGGTTATTGACCACGCCGGAGCACGATCAACCTGACCACGAGGGTCTGTTTCCTGCGAGCAAACGAAGAACAAGCAAGAAACTAAGATTGCAATCTGGATATTGCGAATATAAGATGAAAGCTTTACTGATCAAGGTGGGGTTCTGTGACGCCTTTGTCTGGTCGTTGAACACAAACGAAGTACGCGAAGTTGCAGCTATGGCGAACTTTTAATCTAAACAAAACCCAAAGTCTAAACGATGCCCTAAGGGCTGTATATATGGAGGAAGAGGGGGGAATTTTGTGGCCCTTGGTGGAGGGGTCCGAAATCAACCCTATCTCTTGTTTCCCCACACATACGGACTCTAAAAATAGCCTTTACTTATGTATTTCGAAATTACATGGGCCTGGCCCAATAATAAGGTGACGCAGCACCTAAAATAGCCTCGGGACGAAATTTATGAAGTGGCATCTTGTATATTTCGTCCATGGCTTCATGCACCCATTATGGTGGCTTCAAAGTCCTGATATCATCACTTGTAACTCCGTTCTTGTTCCCCTTGCGCATGGCATCATCTCCATGCTTGTTCTTGCTCCAATGTTCATCCTTCTCCAAGCTAGGCCCTTCATTTGTAAGCAAAACAAATGTATCCAATTTAGGCAGCATCATATTCTCATGAACATTAGAATCATTACCAAGAAACGAAAGTACCTGATAATTTAATTGGCGTGCGCGAGCTCTAGTAATTGGTCCCGTATATGTAGCAGTAGGGGCTGTGGGTGTAACAATGGTATTGATGTCCTCATCATGTAGGTAGGTCCATGGGGATGACAATGGGATGCTCCGCATCATCTCCCCCCCTTGGGCAAGATCCAACCTCGAATGTAGTGACCAGACCTCAAACAGTCTGATCTCTATGCATCAGTGTCATCCCTGGATCGGTAATGCTGACACGCACAGTGTCATCCCTGGATTTATAACAGAGTAGCAATCACACACTTATTACATCAAATGTCTCAAAAGAGAACTTATTACAATAAATATGGCTTAAGGCCATCTAATAACGATAACAGTGGAAGGCTTGGAAGATAAGCGAGTCCATCAACTCCAACGACATCACTGAGTATAGAACCACGACCTAAGGCACTTTACTCGTCGTCTAAAAAGTCTGCAACATGAACGTTGCAGCCCGAAACGGGTCAGCACATGGAATATGCTGGCAATGTAACACATAGAGAGTAATAAAAGAATAATGCTATACTACATGCATATTTTGCTGGTGGAAAAGCTCTATGGTTACAGTTTTGCATAAAGCCAATTTTTCCCTACTGCAAAGGAATAAATTTTATTTAACTATCATGGTGGTTGTTAAACATCGAGAAGGGTACTCCATCTCAATCCCAATTAAGCATCATCATTAAACCCAACAAAATTTAATTAAGTAACATGATGAGATTCACATGATAATCCAAGTACTAGATACTCAAAACGTCCATAACCGGGGACACGGCTAACCATGATTAGTTTATACACTCTGCAGAGGTTTGCGCACTTTTCCCCGCAAGACTCGATCTCCTCCGCTTGATTTCTCGCACTACATGGTGTTTGAGAAACGGATGACCGAGACACAGTCTTTCAGAAGCATTAACTCTCTACTCCGGGTAGACCGTACCAACCTACATCCCCTACATGTGCTAGTCTACCTCTTCAAGAGCTCACGCAACTTAATCCACTATGCTAGAGCCCATAGTAGCTTACGGCTGCACATGGAAGTTTCTAGCATGAATAATATCATGATCCCTTTGAGCCTGGGTGGCGGTCCATAGGAGAATCACACGGTACCTCGGGATTTCCAAAAATACAGGCAACACTGGGTTCCCAGGTGCCTCAATCCACCCAGAGGTAAATTTAAGTTGCCACCTTAAGTAAACCATTAATTAACAATCTCACATTTGTCATGGATACACTCACCCAATCCACGTCTACTAGCATAGCATGGCAATATAAGCAAACGTAGAAGTAACTCCCAAAGGTTTGATAATAAAACAGGTAATAGGTTCTACCTCATCTACTTCCCAAAACCCACATATTAATCAGATCCTAATCATGCAATTGTTTGAGGATTGATCTAATGCAATAAAACTGGGTAGTAAAGAGGTATGATCAAAGTGTTACTTGCCTTGCTGATGATCCGGGAAACCTAGAGATTCGAAGTAGCAAGCGGCGCACTCCGGGTACTCTATCGCAAACAAACAAGCATACAAAAAGCACTCATCTAATGCACAGGTAAAACTCAAATAAGAGATCTAACCAGAAAGTTCAACTTAAGAACTCTGGTTTGCAAAAAGAATCAAATCCAACGAAGCAACGAAACTCAAACGGCGAAAGAAACAAGCTTCGTTTACTAATCTTGACCTAAGTCAAATTTTACAGTAGCAAAAACTTGTTTGAGTTTTTTAAACGGAAAGAGGGTTTCGAGATGAAACTCTAGGCGCTTGAATCGCCTGATTCTGATAAACGAGCGAAAAGTTATACTAAAATGAAAAACAGATCGGAAATTGCGATCAGAAATAATCGTGGATAATCCGAGAAAAAGAAAAAAACTGACGAACAGGCTAACGAACGAACGTTCGCTGTCTGCGGCTAAACGACGAAAACCGTTCGTTAAAACGAACGTACGGACAAACGTCCGCTAAATAAACTAAACCGAAAAATCAGATCTGGTTTTTTTTTTAAAAACGAACGAAAAACCAGAGGAAAAACCGAACGGTTTTCTCGAGGAAAACCACCGGCGGCGGGGCGGTGGCTACCCCGGCGAGGGGGCGGCGGGGTCCGGCGGGCGGCGGCGGCGGCGTCGGGTCTAGGTTTAGGGTTTGGCGCGGGGTGGACTGGGGCTCGGGTGGGCTCGGGGCGACGCCTTATAAAGGCCCAGCCAGGCGGAGTCCTGGCCGAACACGGCCCAAAGTCGGTTCGGGTTTTTTTTAAATAGTTTTGTGCAGAAAAAAAATTAAAAGAAATACTAAACGGACTTCAAAAATCCTGAAATAAATTTTCCCCGGCTTCTAAAATCAAGTCGTACAAGATGAACATTTATTTGAGGCCTAAATGCAATTTTGAAAAACACGCATTTTTCCTAAATTCAAATAAAATAGCAATAAACTCCAAAATAAAATCTTATTTGATTTTATTATCAAATCCTCAATATTTATTTATTTTGGGAAAGTCATTTTATTCCCTCTCTCATATTTTTATAATAGAAATAATTGAAGAAAAAATAAATAAAATCAAACGATCCTATTTTCAAAATTTGAGAAAACTCAAATATGAAAATAACGAAATCCCCAACTCTCTCCGTGGGTCCTTGAGTTGCGTAGAATTTCTAGGATCAAGCCAAAATGCAATAAATATGATATGCAATGATGATCTAATGTATAACAATCCAAATTGAAAATTTGGTATGTTATATCGGATCAAATTCTTCATCACCATGGAAGGGAGAAAGATCCTTGACACTGAAGATGTCGCTCATGTTGTACTTGTCACGCGGGAGGTCAATCTTGTAAGAGTTGTTGTAGCGTGCTAGCACCTTGAAGGGTTCATCGGCTCGTGGTAGAAGTTTGGACTTGCGTTTGTTGGGGAAACGGTCCTTGCGAAGGTGTAACCATACAAGATATCCAATGTTGAATATCATGGGTAGCTTGTTGATGTTGAGCTTGGTCACGAGTCATTGTACTTGGTGCTCGATGGTGTGCCTTATATCTTCATGCATCTTCTTGAGGTTGGTCACTCTTGCACTCGCGTCCATGTTGATGCGCTCTTGTAGTGGTAGAGGGAGGATGTCCAAAGGGGACAACGGGTTGAAATTGTAGACGACCTCGAAAGGTGACTTGCCGATAGTTGAATGTCTTGCTTGGTTGTAGGCGTACTAGACAATGGGTAGACACTCCTCCCACTCCTTGATGTTCCTGTTTATCAACATGCATAGTAGAGTGGAGAGTGTTCGGTTCGTCACTTCCATTTGGCCGTCGATTTGTGGGTGGTATGCCGTGGAGAATACTATCTTGATTCCGAGATTGGCGCATAAGGTCTTTCAAAAGTAACTCAAGAACTTGACGTCGCGGTCCGAGACAATCGTCTTTGGCACTCCATGTAGGCGCAAGATTTCACTACAAAAAAGATTTGCAACATGTGAAGCATCGTCTATCTTGTTGCATGGAATGAAATGTGCCATTTTAGAGAATCGGTCCACAACAACAAACACGAAATCTTTGCCATTTCTAGTCCTAGGCAAACCAAGCACAAAGTCCATACTAATATCTTCCCATGGGCGATATGGAATTGGAAGGGGTGTATATAAACCATGAGACTGAGCTTTGGACTTAGCTTTGCGACATGTCGAACTTCGATTGGTGAAGCGAGAGACATCGCAGAACATCTTGGGCAAAAAATAGTTCTTGGAGAGCGTAGTGAATGTCTTGTCACGTCCAAAGTGTCCCGTTAGTCCTCCTCCATGAGCTTCTTGCAAAAGTAACAAACGAAGAGAAGACTCAGGGATGCAAAGTTTGTTAGCTCTCTGATGCGGAGCATCCCACGTTCATCCCCATGTACACTCCGACTACTTTCCAAACCCCAAGTGGACATATGACGAGACCTCGAACAAACGCCATTGGACACAAGGTGAACACGCTCCTCTCCGAACCTTCACTTCCCACATGTGAGACATGGTTACTACCAGAAATTTATGTGTTATGCATGACCAGGAACAAGGAGGAATACCATGGACAAGACGGCGAGAACACCAAGTACAAGGACCAAGAGAAGAAGCAGCCCGAAGCTACAGCGGCCGGACGTCTGACCAGGACCGGACGTCCGACGACTCCCAGGATCCAGACGACCGGCCCCCTCCAAACGACCGTGCCAGCGACCACCGAACCGAATCTGCGGACATCCGAAGAACTCCGGACGTCTGGGACCCCGCAAGCCTCCGGATGACCGGCCCCCTCCGGACGTCCGACCGAAGCGCACCCGAGCCGAATCTACGGACGTCCGACCAAAGCGCACCCGAGCCGAATCTACGGAAGTCCGAAGAGCACCGGACGTCCGGACCTTCCCGAGCCTCCGGACGACCGGAACCCTCCGGACGTCCAACGCCTGTCTGCGCACACTGTGTTAGGCCGCAGCCCATGTACCCCTTCACTTACCCCTTCGTGGCCCTAGACTATATATACTCCTCCACCTCCTCCTAATTAGATTCAGCGTTAATTTAGCTCAAGTTAGAGATAGAGCTTCGCTCATCCATCGGATCTCCTCCTCGTGAGAGACCGCGGCCTCCTCGGAGAAGATCCTATCGGATTCAAGACCCTCTCGTGGGAAGATCCCCTTGTGGATTCAAGACCTCCCGATTACCTTTGTATCCTTACCTTTGTTGATTGTGGATCATATGTATCTCTTTGTGTTCAGTGATCTAGCACTTGTGTGATTGATTCCTTGTTGGTTGAGTGATTTCCCTCTCGTTTCCTCCGTGTTCCCCTTTGTGCTTCCACGTGTTCTTCGTGATTCCCCGTAGGATCCACTCCAAACGTGAAAGATCATCACCATAGGGTTGAACCCTACATCACTCTCATAAGATAATCATTCAGTGGCTCCAAATCCAGTCAGCAAAAGAAGCCATTCAAAGGAAATAAAGATGGTCCATCTAGTTTGGACAGAATAGTTGATCGGCCTTGCCAGATTCATGGCACCCCCGATAAACCTGCCAATCTCACCAACAGAAACTGTTGGGTCTTTAAGCAGGCCGGCAAGCTCAACGCCGAACACAAGGGGAAAAGGCCGCCCAGCAAGGACGACGATGAAGAGCCTCGCCCATCGAACATAGGGGGGCAGAAGAAATTTTCCCTCGAGGTCAAAACAGTGAATATGATCTATGTCACCCACATCCTCAAACGGGAGCGCAAGCGCGCATTAAGGGATGTCTACGCCGTAGAGTCGGTCGCCCCAAAATTCAACCCATGGTCGGATTGTCCGATCACCTTCGATTGAAAGGACCACCCGACCAGTATCCGTCATGGACAGTGGCAGTAGCCTTAACCTGCTTTATCAGGACACCGTCCGCAAAATGGGTATTGATCTGTCAAGAATCAAGCCCACTAAAACTACCTTTAAAGGAGTAATATCTGGCGTAGAGGCCCGTTGCTCGGGCTCAATAACATTGGAAGTTGTCTTCAGCTCGCCCGACAACTTCCGCAATGAAGAATTGATCTTCGATATCGTACCCTTTCGAAGTAGCTATCATGCATTGCTCGGACGGACCGCTTTTGCTCGATTCAACGCGGTGCCGCACTATGCTTATTTAAAGCTCAAGATGCCCGGTCCACGCAGAGTCATAACAGTAAATGGAAACACGAAATGCTCCCTCCACACCGAGGAGCACACCGCGGCTCTCGCAGCCGAAGTACAGAGCAGTCCACCCAAGCCGCACACCTCATCGGCCATCAAGCTGCCGGACTTTGTTAAAAGAGTCCGGTCAGTCCTGCAAGCTAGTGGCTCGGTAGTTCTAGAGCTAGACTAGCAGTTTCACCTCCGTCGATTGCCGCGCACACCCGCGGACTTTGTACCGCGCATGCATCATTACGCACTCAGAATACCTTGGGGATCAACAGAGGCACATGGCAGGTCTATAGTACGGCTCGACCCTGTATGACCTTCCACTCTTCTTCGCTTACTTTTCTACCACGGGTGCATTCGAGCCCATATATCCTACAGACTTACAAGGACTCACTTCGAGCCCGGCTTCGTGCAGGAAACAGAAGACCGTTCCTTTAAGGAACCCCTCTCTACAAGGCGAAAGTGGCGCAGACGTGCGACATGACATCCAAAGGACTCTTCGGACCAAACCTTATTCAAAGGACCTGTACTGAGCTTTTCTCCTTATTATTATATCCCCGACATGTAAAATGATTTTGGTGCTTATGGTACCCTCTGTAAGATCATGTCTTGACGTATCAATCAAATCCTAGTAGGGACAATTTTTCGGTATCAACTTTATTCATAAAACTGTACTCCGTCTCTCCAGTTGTCTCACATACCTCGATGCCCATTGCCAAGGGCTCTATACGGCCACATATGTGCCGCTATAAATCCCGAACAGCTTTGTAGCACACTTTGGCATCCCGAGCTTGGCATTATATGCATCGGCTCCAAATCATGTCTTTGGTCAATAGTTGGGTTGCCCGGCTCCTGTGTTTTCTACCTTACGTTTTGTTTGTTCGGCTAGGGTAGTAAAGGGAGAACTACTGCGATTGTGTTTCTAGTTAATCCGGTCAAGCACCTCAGTAGAGAAAGCCGAAAGCTGACTGTCATGATGTGGCGAGAGCTGGTCAGCCGTTTGGTGACTTACTAATCTTTAACGATTTTTCCGTATTAAGAGAAGGACTGTCTTTTCCAGCCATATACGTAACGCATCCGCATTCGGATAGTCACATATGTACTAGGGGCTATTTTATAGCCCCATCGTCAAACTCCTATGGCAAGTGAGAGTGGTAAAGCCGTATAGTCTGATTGCCTGGTTCGACGCACTGACACCTCCATCACGGACCAAGACGTTGGGTCAAGAGTGTTCATGTGCCATTCCGAACACCCCCGTAGCATCTACGTGGGGATCGAAGCCGACGATTGGAAAACTCAGGCATACAAAAAACAGCCGCACAGGAGGAAAGCAACTTCAGATAATGGTGCAAATATATTACAAAGCCTTAATATCTATAATACACACGACCGGGTCGTTCGAATACATTCATTCGAATATAATGTCCTTTTATCATTGACCCTCTATCAAGCGAGCACCCTCTAGGACGTCGTCTAAATAACGCTCCAGCGTGCGGTGGTCCTTGCCTTCCGGGGGACCCTCAACCGCGACAACGACGGCTTTCATCTTGGCGCAGTGCATCTTGACGCGGGCGAAGGCCCTCTGTGCACCTTCTATGTACACCGATCATTTGATGGCATCAATTCGGGGCACGACATCGATAAGTCGCCGCGCTAGGCCAAAATAGCTGCTCGGAACGGGTTCGGCCGGCCACAGCCGGAGTATGACCTCCTTCATGGCCGATCCGGACATCCTATGCAACTCGGCCCACTATGCCATCTGGTCATTCAGCAGCGTCGAGCGCTTCTGCGTCGCAAATTGCGACCAGAACTGCTTCTCCGTCGCATGCCCCTCCTGGGCCCGGTAGAATTGCGCTGCCTTAGCGGCGCTCTTTGGAAGATCCGCAAAGGCATCTGGAGAACTCCATAGTCGATTAAGTAAGGCATACCTCTGATCGCCAAACTTAGACTGTAAAAGAAAGGGCTTACCAGCTGCTATCTGTCTGGCCTGTCGGAGCTCCTCGTGGGCCGCTCAGGATTCGGACCTCGCCTCTTGGGTGTCCCAAAGGGCCTTGGCAATTCCGTCCGCCTTCGCTTTATTCTCCTCCTCAAGGAGCTCGCACTTGCAAGATGCGTCCTTGAGCTCTTGCTCAATCTTGGATACGCGCTCCTCGAACTGGCGCCGGGTGGCCTGTTCGTCCTTCAAATCGGCAGCCGCTTTCTCAGCGGCCACATCGCTCACCCTTGCCTGCTCCTTCGCGTGGGCAAGGTCACTCCTGAGGGTCTCGACCTCAGCAGCGCCATCTGCAATTATGCATATAACAGCGCGCGAGCTTCAACTTAGCATTTGCAAACTAATTCAAATGAATATGGAGCACTTGAAAACATACCTTGTGCCTCATCGAGCCGCTTGTTAATCCGAATATTGTCCTCGTCGACCAGCTATAGTTTTCGCTTCAGTTCAGAAACTTCAGTGGCCTGAGCGGACGCCGCTAATAGTGAAGCCTGATTTTTATCAAAAAGGATAAGTATGTTATTCCCTGTGGATACCTATAGACCCTCTGTTCGCCCTCCTTCATTAGCCAAACAGAGTCTCAGGGGCTACTATCTATATATAGGCGAATTTTTTATGGAAAGTCGCTAAAAGACATTACATCGCATACCTCGAAGCCTGTTAGTAGGATCGTGAAGGCTTCATTCAATCCGCTCTTAGCGGACTGAACCTTTTCAACCACCGTACCCATCAAGGTACGATGCTCCTCCAAGATGGATGCACTTTGCAATGCATCCATCAGCATGTTCGGCGCCTCTGCATTCGTAGACGTCGCTGTCTCCCCCTCCTGCAGAGGGGGCCGCTGATCCGATTCCGGAACCGTTTGGGTCTCTGGAACAGTATCCGGCTGAGGGTCAGATGATCCAGGACCCTCATGATCGGTCTCCATGGGGGTTGCGCCCCCCATGTTCTCGGCAGCCTCTGGTGCCGCATTGGTCCCCTCCCGCACTTCTCTGGAGCCCAGAGAAATCCTTTGGGACGACACCTCGGGATCGTCCGCCCTAGGAGGTGGGGAAGCTTGTGGAGGCGTTTTGCTCTCCATCTTCTCCGGCGAAACATCCCCCGATGACGACGATTCTTGAGGAATGTCACGAGCCGGACTGAAATATGAAATTTGATATTATTCTTATAATCTATAAAAAGATTAGATGTATACAAGGCATCTTAAGGAGCTCACGATTCGGCAAGGGGCTTGGTTCGGGGGCGGTGCTTGGGAACGAATTCGGTGCCCGAATCCGAGTCATCTGAGAGGGATATCCTTCCCCTCTTGGATGCCCCCTCCTCCGGATCTACGGAGGCCGCCCTCTTTTTCCCTTTGGGAGGAGGGTTCTCTGCCCCCCCCCCCTCCTCCTCCTCCTCCTCATCTTCATCTTCATCGTGAGAGGAAGGAGGTTCGGTTCCTCCGAACACGGGGCCCGAAGTTTCTTCGTGCTGGAGGCCACTTTCGGCCTCTTTGGTCTTCTTCTTCTTGTCCTTCTTTGTCGGCGCCTGATAGGGCGCCGGGACCAGCATCTTCATTAACAGAGGCTCGGCTGGGTTTCCGGGGAGCGGGGCCGGACACTTAATCCGCTCTACCTTCTTTATCCAGTCCTATTCAGGAGATGGAATTTTCAGAACCCCTCCCTAAGATTGACAAGCTAGGTAATATTCGTAAAATACGATACTTACTGGGGATGCCAGATTGTTGCGGTCGAGGCCGGTGTCGTTAGACGTCCTTGGCCATGTCTTCTGCTTCTTAAAGAGCAGCTTCCATATCCCTTTGTGCATCATTTCGAAGAAGCGCTGCAGGGTCCGTGGCCCCTCCGGATTGAACTCCCACATTTTGAGAGGTCGTCATTGGCAAGGAAGAGCTCGGCGGATGAGCATCACCTGAATCACATCAGCAAGGGTGATGTCTTTTTTTATCATGCTCTTGATACGCTTCTGCAGCGTCGACACCTCGTCAGGGGATCCCCAATCTAGCCCCGTGTTGGTCCAGGATGCGATCCACAGCGGAGGTCCGGATCTGAAGGTAGGAGCAGCAACCCACTTGGTGCCGCGGGGTTCGGTAATATAGAACCACTCCTGCTGCCAGACCTTGACAGTATCCACAAATCTCCCTTTTGGCCAGGTAACATGGTTGAGCTTGCTTACCATGGCGCCACCGCACTCGGTGTGTTGGCCTTCAACCACCTTCGGCTTTACATTAAAAACCTTGAGCCATAAGCCGAAGTGTGGAGGGACGCGGAGGAATGCCTCACACACGACGATAAACGCCGAGATGTGGAGGAAGGAATTCGGAGCCAGATCATGGAAATCCAGCCCGTTGTAGTACATGAGACCTCGGACGAAGGGGTGAAGGGCGAACCCAAGTCCTCGGAGGAAGTGGGGGATAAAAACCACCCTCTCACCGGGCTCCGGGGTGGGGATGACCTGCCCCGGAGTTGGAAGCCTGTGTTTGATCTCCGATGTCAAGTACCTTGTGATGAGGACATCAATACAATTGTTACACCCACAGCCCCTGCTGCTATACATACTGGACCAATTACTAGAGCTCGTGCACGCCAACTAAATTACCAGGTACTTTCGTTTCTTGGTAATGATTCTAATGTTCATGAGAATATGATGCTGCCTAAATTGGATACATTTGTTTTGCTTACAAATGAAGGGCCTAGCTTGGAGAAGGATGAACATTGGAGCAAGAACAAGCATGGAGATGATGGCATGCGCAAGGGAAACAAGAACGGAGTTACAAGTGATGATTTCAGGACTTTGAAGCCACCATAATGGGTGCATGAAGCCTTGGACGAAATATACAAGACGCCACTTCATAAATTTCGTCCCGAGGCTATTTTAGGTGCTGCGTCACCTTATTATTGGGCCAGGCCCATGTAATTTCGAAATACATAAGTATAGGCTATTTTTAGAGTCCGTATGTGTGGGGAAACAAGAGATAGGGTTGATTTCGGACCCCTCCACCAAGGGCCACGAAATTCCCCCCCCCTTCCTCCATATATACAGCCCTTAGGGCATCGTTTAGACTTTGGGTTTTGTTTAGATTAAAAGTTCGCCATAGCTGCAACTTCGCGTACTTCGTTTGTGTTCAACGACCAGACAAAGGCGTCACAGAACCCCACCTTGATCAATAAAGCTTTCATCTTATATTCGCAATATCCAGATTGCAATCTCAGTTTCTTGCTTGTTCTTCGTTTGCTCGCAGGAAACAGACCCTCGTGGTCAGGTTGATCGTGCTCCGGCGTGGTCAATAACCTCTCGGAGTTGGTTTAGCGATTGCTAAGGTGCGACGTCCTCGCACGTTCGTAGTCGGATCGTCAAAGTCGACTTCCACCAAAGCGAAATCCACCATCTCATCGAAAGACGGGACACCTTTGCCTCTATCAACAAGTAGTACTAAAAAGCAGTTTAGTCCCCAACTTAGCCCATAAACATCTCCAAAAGTGGCTAAGAAATTTAGTATCACGATCTGAAACAATAGTATTTGGCACACCATGCAAGCGAATAATTTCACGAAAGAACAAATCAGCAACATTAACAGCATCATCGCTTTTATGACATGGTATAAAGTGTGCCATTTTCGAGAATCTATCCACGACAACAAATATGCTATCCCTCCCCTTCTTTGTTCGAGGTAAACCTAAAACAAAGTCCATAGATATATCCTCCCAAGGAACACTAGGTACAGGCAAAGGCATATATAAACCATGAG
Source organism: Triticum aestivum (assembly GCF_018294505.1). NCBI lineage: Eukaryota > Viridiplantae > Streptophyta > Magnoliopsida > Poales > Poaceae > Triticum > Triticum aestivum. The sequence continues at coordinate 363,771,566 of NC_057798.1, read as the reverse complement.
GATTGAGTCGTGACTTAGCTTTTTGACATGTAGTGCATCGAGCAATAAAACGCTCAACATCCCGTCTCATCTTTGACCAAAAGAAATGTGTAGCAAGTACGTCCTCCGTCTTCTTCACGCTAAAGTGTCCCATTAATCCTCCTCCATGCGCCTCCTGCAACAACAAAAGACGAACGGAGCTAGCTGGAATGCATAGCTTGTTAGCACGAAACACAAATCCATCGTTAACAACAAACTTGTTCCACATTCTTCCTTCTTTACAATTCTGCATTACATCTTTAAAATCAGCATCATGCACATATTGATCTTTGATGGTCTCCAAACCAAATATTTTGAAGTCAAGTTGTGAAAGCATAGTATAGCGACGAGACAATGCATCAGCAATAACATTTTCTTTTCCCTTCTTGTGTTTAATGACATAAGGGAAAGTCTCAATGAATTCAACCCATTTAGCATGTCTACGATTCAGTTTAGCTTGACTTTTAATATGTTTCAAAGATTCATGATCAGAATGTATAACAAATTCTTTGGGCCATAAATAATGTTGCCCTGTTTCTAAAGTCCGAACAAGAGCATATAATTCTTTATCATAAGTAGAATAATTCAGACTAGGCCCACTCAATTTTTTAGAAAAGTATGCAACAGGTTTGCCATCTTGTAATAACACACCTCCTAATCCAATTCCACTAGCATCACATTCAAGCTCAAAAGTCTTATTAAAATCAGGAAGTTGGAGTAAAGGAGCATGTGTCAACTTATCTTTCAATACCGTGAAGGCTTCTTCCTGTGCGGTACCCCAAAGAAAAGGCACATCTTTCTTTGTAAGCTCATTGAGAGGTGCAGCAATGGTGCTGAAATCTCTCACAAAACGCCTATAGAATCCAGCGAGGCCAAGAAAACTCCTCACTTGTGTGACCGTTTTGGGCTGCGGCCAACTCTCAATGGCTTCAATCTTGGCTTTATCAACTTCAATTCCCTGTGGAGTAACAACATAGCCAAGAAAAGATACTCGGTCGGTGCAAAAGGTGCACTTCCCAAGGTTACCAAACAAACGTGCATCACGTAGAGCAATAAAAACAGCACGTAAATGTTCCAAATGTTCCTCCAAAGGTCTGCTATAGATCAATATGTCATCAAAGTAAACTACCACAAATCGTCCAATGAAAGCACGTAAAACTTCGTTCATTAATCTCATGAAAGTACTAGGTGCATTAGTTAACCCAAAAGGCATGACTAACCACTCATATAATCCAAACTTAGTTTTAAATGCTGTTTTCCATTCATCTCCCAATTTCATACGAATTTGATGGTAGCCACTACGCAAATCAACTTTGGAGAATACTGTAGAGCCACTCAATTCATCAAGCATATCATCTAGCCTAGGAATAGGATGACGATAACGAATAGTAATATTATTAATGCCTCTACAATCAACACACATACGTGATGTACCATCCTTTTTCGGCACTAGAATAATAGGAACAGCACAAGGACTAAGGGATTCGCGTATATAACCTTTGTCGAGAAGCTCTTGTACTTGACGCATAATCTCCTTCGTCTCCTCTGGATTGGTACGGTATGGTGCACGGTTTGGCAGTGAAGCACCGGGAATTAAGTCGATCTGATGCTCAATCCCTCGAATAGGTGGTAATCCCGGTGGCACGTCTTGTGGAAAAACGTCAGCGAACTCCTGCAAAATGTTAGTGACAGCAGGAGGCAAAGAGGAAGGCACGTCCTCGAATGAAAATAATGCCTCTTTGCACACAAAAGCATAGCAAACAGATTTGCTGAAATCTAGCTCATCAATATCAGATTTGGTGGCAAATAAACATGCACTTTTCAATTTAATTTCAGAAGCAACACTAGATGGTTTATTATTAGGCTTCATTTGTTGCTCAAATTCTTTTGCCACAATCTGATTTTCACTCTTATTCTTCTCCTGTTGTGCTTTATTAGCTCTATTAATATCATCTTTCAAAATGGAATCAGGAGTCATAGGAAGCAAAGTAATATTTTTATCCTTATGAACAAGAGTATAGTGATTGTTTCTACCATGGTGTACAGAATTTTTATCAAATTGCCATGGTCTACCAAGTAATAAGGAACATGCTTGCATAGGTACCACATCACAATCAACATAATCAGCATATGTAGATGATGAGGACATGACTACCTTGGATATGACCAAAAATATTGCATATATGCATATTTGTCAGGTGATTTCTAGTGCAAACTATTCAATAATCTATTTATGTTATCCAGAACAAAAATACTTCACACACTTTTGTGTTTTGTCTAATTGCAGGTGTATGGGACATTTGTACAATCCACATATGAAGATAAGGAAGAAAGAGATGTTTATTTGCTGTCCAAAAAGTTCTCTCACGTCACTTTTGGCCAAGAGAAGATAGAGTCCAAGTCCCTCACGTTCTGAATTCAGATTCGGACTGCACAGACACACCTGACTCAAAACACACACAAGTTTTTCATACGGACTCCGAATTGGGTGATTCTTTTTTTGTTGGAAACTAGATTTCGTTCACTTTCCAACCCAATTGGAATCACCTTCAAATTCGTCCGGAGCGTTGAGTTGTGGACGAAACAATCTGATGCTGCAGCAGAATCCGAGTCAAACTACAAGTCCAAAGGTGTTACATCACCTCCACTTGGGCCCATTGGCCTTATACGACCTAGATTTAGTTCTAGGCTGCCTTGGGACGTCCTCCCACCTCCTTGGCCTCCACCCCTTGCTCCTATATAAGTAGATCCATCTAGTAGCTTTTTGCTTGGGTTTTGTTTAGATTAAAAGTTCGCCATAGCTGCAACTTCGCGTACTTCGTTTGTGTTCAACGACCAGACAAAGGCGTCACAGAACCCCACCTTGATCAATAAAGCTTTCATCTTATATTCGCAATATCCAGATTGCAATCTTAGTTTCTTGCTTGTTCTTCGTTTGCTCGCAGGAAACAGACCTTCGTGGTCAGGTTGATCGTGCTCCGGCGTGGTCAATAACCTCTCGGAGTTGGTTTAGCGATTGCTAAGGCGCGACGTCCTCGCACGTTCGTAGTCGGATCGTCAAAGTCGACTTCCACCAAAGCGAAATCCACCATCTCATCGAAAGACGGGACACCTTTGCCTCTATCAAGTGGTATCAGATTTCCAGGTTGCTCGGTGAGATTTTACAGTTTTTTGTAGTTTAGATCGAGTCTGTTCTTCATACCTACAGTCCACGAAAAAGCCACAAAAAAAATTAGGGTAGCCACGCTCCGTTTAGGCCCAAAATTTTTCGAAAACGCATTTTTCGAAAAAATTTCTGGCTATCCTATTTTTAGGTGTTTTTGAGTGTTTTGAGACAGGTGCCATTATAGGAAGTTTTTTTTGACCCGTTTCCAGTTTTTGGGTCCGGGCAGTCAAAAAAAAAAAAAATTGGTCAAAAAAAATTTCGTGCCCATCCTGTCAGTTTGAGCTAAGAAGAGTTTTGAG